>NC_143555.1:69650000-69737500 GCF_054136105.1 Typopeltis vanoorti | reverse complement strand
TATTTATATGACTTATAGTTAATCTCTTATTTTCCTAGCTTATACTTCATTAGTTGCTTGTGACTTGATTAAATACCTTCTTATTTACAACCTTATTCAATTTAATCCTTTGGCTGCTCTATTGGTTATGTCGCTGCTTTCTCTATATATTTTCTGTTTTATATATATCTATTCTGTCTTTCTATCGCTATTTTACTTCGTCAGGTATCGGGCCTAATATACTTATATCTAGGATTGTTTCCTCTTCGGATACTGGCAAATTTATATTATGCTGCACCAGCCAGTATCCTGTAGCAGCAAAGATCCTTACTCAGGGAGACAATACTAGATTCTGAGGCCTTCTTACACAATATCTTACTTTAACACTGTCGTATAGATTCAGACTATTGCAGTCGTGACCTAAATCTATAATTATATACACTATTTAATTCCTTCCCGCCAAAATAGGTTCTATTTTGATAAGTGGTAGTTTTGGAATTGTAATCAGGCATGACTCAGGTTTAGGTAAATATGACATGTTTATTGGAATATCTAAACAGAATACAAAATTCATACACTCAATTATGACTCAATACTAAATGAAACTCGAGTTAAGAGGTTAACATATTCTAAATTAATTAAAGGTCATAAAGCATGCGAGACACAATAACTGCATATTGGGATAGATAGCGAATGATATGAAGTTAAACTAAAATTCCTTTCTGTAATGTTATTCATATGATAATATAAACAAGCATTATAATGTTACTCAGTTACTAAAATACACAATTTTGATCTCATTAAGCTAATCCTATCACATACAATTACTATAGTTAATCCTATCACATACAATTACTATAGTTAATCCTATCACATACTAAAGATCTTTTCCAAACAATTCTTCTTACTCACCCTTGTAATTAGAGACTGTCCACAGAGTTCTTTAGAATACTGTTCTTAATTTCACATTAGCAAACAATCTTCTCTCTTCTAATGAATTTTATACACAGAAATAGAGTAATTTCACCTTACCGAACTTTTTCTGCGTCTTTTCAGCACCACGTGTACGTCTGGTTACTTCTTATCTATTGGCTGTCCATACGCCAACGTAGGGGTTACGCTATTTTCATTATTTCTGCCGAACACGGTCTTAAATCTTTGCGTTTTAGGAACAACTCGATGGGACTTCTCAGCGACGGCTTGATTCTGCTAGGACTGGAAATTTTTACCTTCAGCTCTGCGTAGAATCCTTCTCCATTTTTAAGAAAGCCTGCTGTCCTACATCTTATCTTAGCACAGACGCCTCATCCCCCCCCCTTTTACGCGAAGGTGAAGGGGGGGGGGGATTAGGCGTTCCTTCCGAGCCACCAAACAGGAAAACGGTACGACAAGAGAGATTGCGATATACGGCGCTTGTCCCCCTTATATTCTTCGTTAGAGCGCCCCCCTTTTTCGGAGTCCCTTATGTACACGACCCATACTTTTCACCCCTTGGGTTCATCCCTTGCTTTCCCGAAGCTGTTATGCTCTTGGATTCACGGAATACGCGTCAAGGTACGTTCCGTGTAAGCTACTGCCTCCAGCGTTACGCTGGACACGTGTACTTGTATACTTTCTAAGAATTATGTTAATCTACACAGCTTAAGTGAGGCTTAAAATTAATATTAACAAACTTCTTCCTTCAAGACATTCTCTAATTTAATTCTAGGAGTGATGAAAAGATTAAAGTACATGGAACATAAGATAAAGAATTGCAAATTTATACATAATATGAAGAAGTTTCACTTTTAATTTCAGCTGATGTGCAGGTATTTCTCTTTATTAGTAAGTTTAGTATGCAAGATTCTGAATGAATGATTTTTTGCAAGATTCCTTCATTCAGGATCTAACAATGAGCAAGGATATGAAGCATTATTATTATTATTATTATTTTGACACCTCCAGGGAGTCCAAAGACTCATCGAGGGAGAGTGTGCCGACAGCATCGAACGATTGGCCTCCTTCCAACTACTAACCGCGCTCAAACTTACTTAACTGAGCCATTAGTAGCAGAGGCTCTACCAATCGACCAACCTTTGCCGGCTTGATGTTTCTATTTCGAAAATAGATGCATACGAATCTATTTTCGAAATAGATTCGTATGCATCTTGATGGTATAGAGTTATAATAGAAATGCTAAGTAGACGTGGTTGGTGTTATTGAGATTAATAAGACCATGAGGTGAGATCATGCTAATTAATAAGTGTATTATGATTTATTCAGGCACTCAGGATAATCTTATTATTTACAAAGATACCTGACAAGATGGGTGTCTTAGAAGACCAAACGATCATACTGTATATTGGCGACCTGACAAATAGCACATTAATTTGGAATAAAATTGTTAATTGGAAGCTAGTAATAATGTGAACTTAATTGCATAGTGCTATTCCTGCGCACCTCAGGAAATGTAGTTGGAAACGATCATGAGGCTCGTGATTTTTTTTTTTTCTGTGTATATAAACAGACACCAATTGGATCTTCCAGGCTATATTTTTATAAATTCCTTGACTTTATTATATGCAAAGGAAATATGATTGAGTGCAGTTCATATGGTATGGCATAAGAAATGAAAATTAAGTAAAACAAACATCAAATTAAAAAGCCTCTTTGATTAAATCCAAAGCTTCTACAATAACGAGAAATATATACAACCAACTCAAACATATTTAGATATTTTTAGATATAGATATAGGAAATTTAGATTTTTTTTTTTTGTTCCAGAATGTGCTTACACACGGACTAGTGACTGAAGGTATTTGCTGTGACGGACATTTCTCCCTTATAATAAGGAAAATAATAAATAGATTTATAAATTTCGTATGCATTTATACCTCGGGTGGACTAAGTGTTATACCATCTAGAAACTCTACTGTCGAGCTCATGCATTGAGCTCTGCTTCATTCGCTGATAAGCATGTGCAGGGCTTTACAAAAATATTCAAAATCATACTCTTCACGCAAAAAAAAGTACTCGCCCAAACCCTATTTTTTTAATGATGCCTCAATACGCACGAGTTCCATAAACTGATCAGGAGTATTGCAGCTGTGTTTTTTTAAGTTAAAACACATTTCATTTAAAAGTTGATTTTTATTAAATAAGAAAATCGTACTTTGTCGAGTCTGCGGGCACTCGACAGTTGGCAAAATCTACTCGTCACAGTAGGCTAGCGTGTTTGTTCAGCCCTGAACCTGGGTGTGGTTAATAGCTGTTACGCCTAATTCATTCTCTTCTTAACTTATGATTATGTTTGAAAGCCAAGAGTTACAATTTTCAGCCTCCTCTTCACACTAGGATAAGTAAAATTAATTTATAAAGAGAAAGATATAGAAAATACATCGAAATCCAGGTAACTGATACAGATGATATTGTAAAGTGATATTCGAAGTTTATGGCCGAAGCAGCTTAGGACATGAGGCCAATGTATTATGTCTGTTAACTGTGTGTGCTCTTCTGGCCCGTTTGTCCGGGATGAAATTTCTAAGACTTGCTTTTTTGCTCTTCCTGGACAGGATTCGAATCCCAGTCTTTCCAACCAAATGCCATATATGCATGTGGTGTTGTAATCAAGTGATACTTATATTTTGATTGTTTATATAGTAAACAATCAAACAATTATATACATATGGTTCTATTCCCTTTGTAGTATTGTTTCGAAAAAACTGCATTTGACCTCAAGGTATACGCGAAAATACTGAGAGTATTAATTTCTTATATTTAAGTATGAAAATAGTTTGTTTGTCGACCATACATGTAGAGTGAATAGCGTATCTACTCTCCAACCAACATGCCTTAGGTGTTTTGTTTATGAATTCATGTATATTTGGTCTCTTTAGTAGATTTCCCAGGTCTAAAACCCTGCCTAATATTGCTACTACTAATGTATCATAGGTTTATATCTTAATAGGTTAGAACACACACACACACACACACACACACACACACACACACACACACACACACACACACACACACACACACACACACACACACACACACACACACACACACACACACACACACACACACACACACAATATATACACAATATATACACACAATATATTTTATATACACTATTGTAATACCGCGTGTATATAAAATAGTTGGCGAGAAACATACGTCAACGGAAAGTTCTATGTAGTAGCTAATTTTTTTTTAATTTTTTACATGATTTAAATTCGTTATTTAAATTGAATAAAATTCCAATTTAAATTGAATAAAAATTAAAAAATATGAACTCAGTATAAACAATATAAAAATCTATAAACTCGAAGGGACTTACCACGATATAAATTGAAGGAATAAAAAAGAAAGAAGCTGGAAATTAAATGAAGGCTCTAGTGGCAGGTTTAATTTATTCTCTCCCGGGAAGAAATTAAGTATGCTATTTGCACTAATAAAAATTATTTCAGCAGGGAATTATTTCCACTTCATTTTTATTTATTATTATTTTATTTATTTATTTATTTATTTTGGAAGTATGTGTTTCCATACTTCTTTGAGGGAAGTGAAAAAGTTTTAAAATGCTTTTCCTTCATAGATCAGAATTATTTTACTGTCTCCCAATGGAATTAGATTAGGATATTTTTGTTATGGTAATTTTTTCTGCATTAGTTTTGTAGAATTTCGAATACTTCCTTTCAGGAAATTGTTACCCCTCTCCCCGTCTCACTGTGAGAGAGGAATTGAGACTTGGTGGATTTTATTTTCATCTCAAGCACTAAGTAGAAGAATTTATTTTCGTTCTGCCGTTCTTTGGCTGCATGTGCTTCTGGCTTAGGAGGTTGTACGTTTTTATTTCTATTTTGATCATTTTTCAGTGAAATATCCCCCCCCCCCTCCCTCACCACCACTCTGATTGTCAGAGGAGAGAAGAATTCTGTTTATTTCTCCTTTCATTCTTTGGTTACCTTCATGGCTGTAATACAGGATGATCAAAATTAAAGCATCCCGCTTAGAAGCCTTGTGGTGCGCCATCCAGTATTTGAAATGCTGCGAAACATTTCAGGAATACATTGTGCATCATGCGGAAGCGATATCTGAGAAGAAAAAAAAAGTAGTTTCAAAATTCACCAATAATGGCTTTGTAAACACCAAATGCATGTAATTTGCATATCACGCAACTCGGCAGGTGCCAGGAGCGTTTAAAAAGATTAACACAGAATATTTCCCTTCATTTTGGGTGTTAATACTGTCCACAATGATGGCACCTTGCCCCAACGTGCAAGGTTAGTGAAGCTATACTACCTAAACAAATGCAATGCTGTTGCTCCATTCCACGAATTGCATCGCCTTAACAAATGTTGGGGGGTCCACAATCTCCATGTGCTCTGCGACGAATGATTAGTCGAATGATTAGTTGAAGAAACGGTATTGTTGGGAGTTAGACCTGGCAGAGGTTGCAAACCAATCACTTCACAACAAATTATTACTAGAGCAAGCCATGATTATTGGAATTTCTGGAAAATCCTATGGAAGATTCTGCATTTCTACCCATTCAAGATAACCCTGACACAGGAGTTGCGCTCGCAGGACTTTGAAAGTTGACTGACATTCGCTTTAACATTCCTTGCTCAAGTGGAGTTGGACGCTGCATGACTGTGGATGATTTTGTAGGGGAGATGAGGCTCACGTTTACATGAATGGATCTGCTCTAAATACCCACAATTGCCTGGTATGGGCTACACATAACCAGCATGCAATAAAACAAATTCCTTTCCATTCACCCAAAGTTACTCTCTGGTGCAGGTTTACAGCTTCGTTTATCATTGAACCATTCTTTGAGGACACTCGCCAGTGGGGTCCTATGACCTGCGCAGTTACTGCCGAGAAGTATCGAGATATGATAAAAAATTTGTTGCGCCACAGTTATAACAGTGCCTATACATGGATTCAGTCATTTTCATGCAGGTTGGGGGGGGGATTCAGTCATTTTCATGCAGGTCCCAACCCCCTCTACACATCGGTCGATCCGTACAGGAGGTTGAGGGAGAACATTTCACAGAAGCTAGAGTGATCTGCTGAGTTTCCCACTGCATGACAGCCTCGTTTACCACCTGATCTGGTATGAATATTTTTCAAAGACAGGGTTTATCGAGATTATCCTGATAACTTGCCAGCGCTGAAAGCGAGCATAACGCAGCATGTGCGCAATATCAGTCCAGACCGCTGCGTTCTTCCGTTGAACACACTGTGCCAAGGATGCAGTTTGTGGCATACTGCACACGACTTGTGTCGCTATTCTCCTTATTACACACACAGAAAAATTACTACATCTGCATCCGGTCCATCATACAGCGCCCCTAGTAATGAATTTTGGATCTACTTTTTTTTTCTGAGATATCGCTTCCGCATGATGTACAATGTATTCCTGCAAAGTTTCTCAGTATTTGGATCACAAGGCCTTAGACAGGGATACCTTAATTCTGATCACCCTGTACATCTTGTTTTTTTTTCCCTCGTGCCACTGATTTTATTAGTAGAAGAAGATAAATTTTCATAAAAAAGAGATTATCACCCAATCTTTACTTTACTAAATCATATTCTAGAATTCTAGATTCTAGAAATTAGAATCATAGTTTAAAGTATTACTAACTTAATATCGACGACATTCCTCCAAATTAGTTTATCGCTTAGGAGTCCAATATTGTCAGATCTTATATTTTGGTATTCTAAGCACTACTGTATAAAGTAAAGAAATGAGTTTATATATCTCTGATTTTGATATCAAGCCTAATGCTATTTCCCTTTCATAATTTGATCGATATAGCTGATGAATAACAGTGAACAGTATTAACAGATCTTATATTTCAATTACTTAAGGCACTTCTAACTGCATCAATTTGTCTGGATTTGCTCTTCTTTTTGGTCTTTATTCTAATATCCAAACCTATTTTGCTAACTTTTCTTCCATTCTGTTTAAATGACAAATACCATCTGCACTTAGTTTTACTCACATAATGCTGGCGATGTCAAGTTAATAGGCTTCAATTGTAAGATAATTCTGCAATTATTGCCATCTGTACAACATTCTCAGATCCATAAGTTAAAATTGGTTCGAAGTCTGTCATGTATACAGCTACTTTAGTGCTTCAACTAAATTTCTATTATTTCATATTAATTCTAGTTTACTTCCTACCATACCAGCTTTGCTAATTCTGTTATCTATTTCCAAATTTATTTGTTATCCTCACTAAAAATGGTATGTAAATAGCCGAAATGTTACTTACTCTAAAGATTCTTCAATTCAATCTTCCTGCTTATTTTTATTATCAGTTTTTATTGCTGATTTGTTACACCAATTATTCAGTTTACCAAATGGAATCCTGTAGACATGAACTGGATTTGTTTAAGGATATAACATCATCTACATAAAGTAAAGAGCTGAGTTTATATTTCTAATTTTGATACAGATCTAATTCTGCCACATTCCTTGATAATGTAATTCGTATTGATGACAAACAGCAGTAGAGAAAATATCCATCCTTGTCTCCTACTAGAATTTAACCCAAATACACATACAGGCCATTGAATTAGAAACCTTTATGCAGATATATACGTAACCGTCAGTTAGGCAGCGTATATGCAAAATGCCTTCGTCACCACGTGTTCTAGGCAACTGTTTAAGAATGAATACTGCTGATCAGTAATCGCCAATAGTGTTGATTACTATGGGAAAAACAAAAGCTTCTTTCGGAGTTCGATAATGGACTTATTGTGGCTTCCCGTCTGACTGGAGCCACGATTTTGAAAACAGCAGAGCTGACTGGTTTCTGAAAAGGTAGATACTCGTGTGTTTGTGGAAAAATACTCCACTTGCTTGTCTAAATGGCGTAACTGTGTCCTTAAGACAGTCTGTCTGGAACGAAATCGCCGTTCTGAGAAGGCTTGTAGGGACAAACAGAACTTTCTTTGTGCAGCAATTCACCGAAGCGTTTAGTGAAGGCTGTTCCCGACCCATTTTTCACGGAACTATGAGCAGGAAATTGAAGAGGATCGGTATTGGAAGTTGCATGCCTATACGGAAACCACTGATTTCTGCGAAGAACATGAAACGTCTATAGTGGTGTCTCAACGCTGTGACTGGACACTGAAAGACTGGAAAAAATGTCATGTGGTCCGACTTGTCATGGTACACTTTGCACTGACGGTAGGCAGAGAGTTTGACGTGAGTCCCATGAAGCAATGAACCTAGCTTGCCTTGTAAACACAACTCAAGGTTCTGGAGGTGATGTCATGGTGTGTGGGACGTTCTGTTGGTAAAGAACGGGTCTCCTGATATTGCTGGAAGGTTGGGTGTCCGCCAAGGAATATCTGAACATTGTTGCCGACCATCCTGCAATGTTGAGTTTTTATCCAGTAGGTAACGATTGTTTCATGGACGACAATGCTACTGTCCATCGCGCAAGAATTGTTGAGCAGTAGTTCACCGAGCACGACAGTGACTTTCACCGTCTTCGCTCTCTACCACAAAGCCAAATCTGAACACCATCGAGAATGTACGGAACATGTTAGAAAAACAGATCCAAAAGCAAAGTTCTCTTCCGTCAAATCTGAACCAGTTAAAGGACTGTCTGCTGAACACTTGGTATGTTATAGTCGTAGATGCATATACTATAATTCGGGCTAAAGGTCCAGCATGGTATTAAATAAAAGTTTCTAATTCAGTGGTCGGTATGTGTATCTTCCTGCACGTTTTAAGATGCTGAATTAAAACGCAAATATAAACTATGTATTGTTCAATATAATGCATTCCTCACATCATATAATTTTAGCATTTTGAACAGCTGTACTCTTGGTGCCTCATTGTACCTTTACAGATCCACAAAACTTAAATACAGATCCTTGTTTTATTCCCAACTGATCTCTCAACTGTTTGTCTTAAATTGAAATTTTGTTCCTGATAACTTCTGTTTGGCCTGAATCAGGCTTGCTCTTCTCCAAGCTTTCCTCACTTTTTCTTAGACATCTCCTGAATGAAGTATTCCTGTTAATCTTCTCAGTAACATTAGTAGGATAATTCCTCTGTAATTCTCATATTCCTTATTTTTTTTAATTTTTTCCTTTTTATAAGTGCACGCTATGACAGCTGTATTTCAACCATCGGAATTTGATCGTTTGACAAGGCCTTCTGTATTATGTAGTGCAGCTAGTAAATCGTTTATACCTCCATATTTTAATATGAAGTAACTGTGCTATCCACTCCAGCTGCCTTTTTCTACTTGAGGTACTGATATGTACTTCTACTTGCTCTGCTCTTGAGTTTACTACTACTACTACCGTGCAGGCACTGCTTGCTTCATTTAGCAATCTTTCAAAGCTAATTGTTGCAGACATCTAAAATATCTATCTCAACTTTTCATGTTGCGGTATTATTTGATTACTTTTACAGTGCTGTTTCTTACATTTTAAGTTTCTGCAATAGCTCCAGAATATTTTATACCGTTCTTATATTTATTATTTGTATATTTGTATTTTTACTTTAGGCAGTCATTCTGATTGAAGTTATGGCCGTGAATCATGGCTTCATCACTCTCCTTAAATAAGCGTTCAGATTTGTACTGACATCTATTTAGAAGGTGTGTTTCAGACCAATGAATGTTGTGGTCTGTCTGTATTCCTTGTTGGTCTAATACAGATTTAGAGGATTTTTTGTATAAAATGTATGATTGATATTCTTGGATTACTTTTTCTATTCAGCGTCCAGTTTGTCCGAAGTAGGAAAGATGGCAGTCACATTGAACTTCATATACGCCTGGAAGAGACATAGGAGAGCGTTTATCTTTAGAAGAGGGGAAATATTTTGAAAGTTTATTAATAGGAATAAAAGTCGTTACTAAATCATATTTCCTCAGAATTCTTGAGATCTGTTCTGAAATGCAGGAGATGTGTGGGATTGGAACTCGACGTATTGATTCCTTGTTGTTTGGGTTAGGTACGTAGTAGTTAAACAAATGTTGTGTAATCTTTTCTGAGAAGATTTCATACATCGTTTGATATTTGAGAGTCCTGTAAATGATGGCGAGTTGAACAATTTGTTTTGACAAACGAAGTATCCAGAATGCGTCACTAATTCGAACAATTTTGCTATATCTTTTGGGGGAATAACTGTTCGAATTCGTGATGCATTCTGGATACTTCGTTTGTCAAAACAAATTCTGCAACCAAGTAAAATGAACTGCCATGGCCACTCTCCCTTGCTTTAATCAACTTTTTTTAGAGCATCTAGATGACATCTTTTTTTCATCTCTACACCCCCTCAACCTTCATTTTGAGTTCGATCTATAGACGATATAGTTTTGCTGTGTGGCCTCACACCGCAACTCTCAAATACCAAACAATATATATGAAATTAAATGGCTTTTCAGAAAGGACCTACACAACACTTGTTTGACTCCTACAAACCTAACCCAAACAACAAGGAATCAATACGTCGAGTTCCAATCCCGTACATCTTCTGCATTTCAGAACCGATTTCAAGAATTCTGAAGAAATATGATTTAGCAGCGACTTTCATTCCTATTAATAAACTCTCAACATATTTCCCCCTCTTCTAAAGATAAACGCTCTCCTATGTCTCTTCCAGGTGTATACCAAGTTCCATGTGACTGCCAAAAGTGCTTTTATACCGAGAATTCTTAATGGAAAATAAAACAACCTTCAGGGTAGGTGAAACTTTCGTTGACCAAAAGTCACTAGTTTGCATTATGAAATAAAACTTTTAAATAATAATTTTCTCCTGTGTTTTAAAATGTGAAACTGTGATTCAGTGCGCATTCTTGCCATCATTAACATAATTATTTTGAGGTAACTATACTTAAATGGTCATTAATGTTCTCATGCAAAATAGAGAATTGCAACTTTGAACTCTCAATTCCGTGTTGCCAGGAAACGGCCTTGTTGTTGAAGAGAAACCTTGAGCATTAGAATAAAAATGAGACCTTTTTATCTCGAAAGAAATGTTTTTTTTCCTTCTGATGAGAATTTAGCCTTGATCTTTTCCACGCAAATAATGCATATTGCGACATGAATGAAGTACTTCCTTACCGCTATGAGGCGCTTGTGTATAATCTTTGTGTTAAGACAGGGTTTCTCAAACGTTTTCTACGACGGAACACTTCACAAATCCTGAAATGTTCACGGAACACCTTGGTTATTTTGTAATGTATTAATTAATAATTAATTGGTAATTTAGCTTATTTCATTGTTTAATTAAAAATTGGTAATTAATTATTAATAATTGATAATTAATTATTAATTAATGATTAATTAAACATCAATTAAACCACCATTAAATTAATTTGTGCTGATTTTCATTGATATATCCCATTCTGATCACCAAAAATTTATAATATTATAAGTACTTATGAGTGAATGCAGACTTTTTCTCCTGTGTGCTGGTTTTGTAGGTTAGGTAAATATAAATAAAATAAATGAGTAAATCTAAGCGTTAAGAAAAAAAAATCATTTATTGTCAAATGTTAATTAGTAAAAACAGAACACATAAAAATAGTAAAACGTTTATTGCAAATTAAGTTCTTAATGACTCCAATGTTTTTGGGTCTTTGAATTACAAAATCTTTTGCTATCAGGCACAATATTAGAAAGTTGAATTCTCATATTTGGGGTAGCGTCGAATCTGTTCCTGGACTTTGATTTCGTTGCAGCATAATATGAAAATCCTGCCTCGCATAAATATCTCATTGTAAAAGGAAATAAAACAAGAATAGCTAGTTTTGACACGCTTGTCCAGAAATCATTTATTGGCAGTTCCTTGTAATTTTGTTTTAAATCAGAGTCACTAATTAAGTCAATTAGATTTTCCTAGTCACTTGCTGGCTTAGCTGTCATCATAAATGGATTCAGAACCCAGGAATTGTCCTCACTGCATTTTGGAAAATATTGCAAGTCATGCAAGTGTTCTAAAATTACGTTAGATACTTCTTCATTTACTTTAGAATTTATTTCAGTCAAAAATTCATGCAAGGCGGGAAAACAATCAAAAGTATTCTGTTCAACTGTAGAAATCCAGAATTGCAACTTCCCATCAAAAGATGCAATTTTATCTCTTGTATTAAAAATTGTAATATTCTTTCCTTGTAATGATAAGTTAATTTCATTACACTTTGTAAAAATATCTGCCAGATATGCAAGACTCATCAATCATGAAGAATTTCTTAACAATTCAATAAAATTTTGTCCTAAATTATGTGACATCAAGAAGAACATTAACTCACTACGAAGCTGTTCCTCTGGATAGCCATTTCACTTCAATATGTAATAAAAGTGCGTTATGTGCACTCCCCATTTCTACGCACAAAATTTTAAATAATCTGGATTGAAGTGGTCGAGATTTTACATGGTTGATCATTTTTACGGCTTCATCCAAAATAGTTTTTAAATATGTAGGAATTCCTTTTGTTACTGGTGCTTGTCTATGCAAAACACAGTGACTTTTGGTGGCTCTTGTAGCTACTTGCAGGATATGTGTTACAACTCCCTTCATCTTTCCTACCTTTGCTTGAGCACCATAATACACTTCTCCCAACCGATTTCCTGTTTTGTAATATATTTATTAATACAGTTGAATATATCTTCTCCGGTAGTTTTTTCTTGTAGATGTTCGCACATTTCTTCAGTACTTTTATCAAGTATGTAACGAACAAACACTAGTAATACAGCGCGTCCTGCGACATCTGTAGATTCATCCATTTGGATTGAATATTCACTGCAGTCTAAGTCGATGAATTAGCTCTTTTTCTATGTCAGCAGAAAGATCTTTGATGCGGCGTGAAACAGTATCATTTGATAATTGTACTGGATCTATTTTTTTTTAGCAACTTGCTCGTTTAACATGCATGATACAATGTCTTTCACACAAGGCTTAATGAACGTCTCACCAATTGTATGAGCTTCACCATGAAGTGCAATGCGGTAACTCACGCGAAAAGATGCCTCTGTTGCATTTTCAGTTGAAGCAATTGTAGCCATTTGAAGTTTAGATTTTTCTAGCGAGTCACGTCGTCTCTTTAAAAAATGTATATCTTTTCCTTTGTAATCAGTGTGTTTCGTTTCGAAGTGCCTACGAAATTTAGCTGGAGCCAAAGAACTGTTTACTAGTATTTTATTACATAAAACATCAGGAGCATGTGTATTGCCAATACACGTAAATCCATAATTTAAATAACTTTCATGGTACTTCCGTTTTGGTCTGTTCTTAGATGACTCTTGTTCTTTAATATTAGCTTTTGAAGAAACCGCCGTTTGCAATTCCATATCTTCTCCAATCATACGAGTAGATGTGTCAGCAGAAGTACTTGCTCCTCCTTGTGTTAAAGTTCCTGTCTTTAAACAAGAATCCATGGGTATTTTTTCAATAATATTCAAATTCCAATATTTGTCAGAACTATAATAAAAACAAATAGAATTGTGTTGTAAAGGTAACTTTGGTATGAAAAACAATAAGATTATAAATAAGAAATGTCGAATAATATAAAAGTAAATGCATAATGCAAAATAGTAAAAAAAGACTGCAACACACAAAAGTAAATATAAATTGTAAAAATACTTGTAAGAAAAGTACTAAACCGTATCAAATAATGTAAAAGCAATTGTAATAAGAATGATTTGATAAAATGTTCAGTAACAAAAATTAAACAGTTCGAAATAAATCAGATATTAATTATAAAATTAGTTAAAAGAGTAAGAAGAATTCTTTTTTTTAAAAGTCGCCTTGCCTACTCCCTGTAGACGGGAATAAAAAGACGTTAGTCCCAACAAATTTACTCGTAAATACCTTTCCAAATTTTTTAAAGTTCATACATTAACATAAGTATTAATAATTAATTATGGCATAATCATAAAGAGTATTAGTTCACTTATGTATACGGTGTGGCATATTGACAAATATAAATTACATTTAAATTCGTTATCTATCACTGGACTAATGAAATCATGTAGCATGTTGTAGTTTCTTTAGGCAAACATCATTAAATTAATTTGTGCTGATTTTCATTGACATATCCCATTCTGATCACCAAATATATTTATAATATTATTATAAGTACTTACGAGTAAATGCAGATTGTTTCTCCTGTGTACTGGTAGTATTCCCCTCCTTTTGTACATCCTGGAGATCTTTGTAGGCTTGAGGTGAATAACTCAATATCTGTTTCCATCACAAACACCTTCAATAAGAGATTTCTTAATACCAAAATTAAACAAAGTGCCTTGTCTCTTATTCATATTAATTTAAACTCTGTATTCCTATTACTTTTAAAAAAATCACGGCACTCCGGTTTCAGAACAAGCACTTACACACTGCAATACGAACTTGCGAAGAAAGTATTCAGTAGTAATAGATTTGAGAACCGGATACAGACTACTCTTCAATTTCAGTGGAAGAATTTTCTTTATACTTCCTTGCTGATTGGGCACTGATATTTGCAACGCAGATGTTATTTCATTCAGTTTTGAGAACACGCCGCCCATTGTTGTAATCGGCTTGCAGGCAATTTTTATGATTGGTCATAAACGGCGGTATTCTCTTTCCTGATTGTCGAAAGATTTCGATGTGTGAAAATTAAGGATAATTCATGAATACTTCCATATTTAAAAATATGCTGCTTGGTCACTGACATTTGCTACACAGATGTCATTTCCTTCAGTTTTGAGAACAAAAGATATGACACCAATTGTTGTAATGGACTTGCAGGCAATTTTTATTACCCGTCATAAGCAGCAGCATTCCCTCTCCCAAATGTGGAAAGGTTTCGATGTGTGAAAATTAACGATACACAGATCTGGGTCTGAGCTTTTCGACATATTCACTAATATTATTCTCCTCAGAATATTTTTACTATAAAATATTTATTCATGAAAAATGCGTAGAAAACTAAAATGACAAATTTCCGCGGAACGCCTATTCACCTTCCGCGGAACACAGTTTGAGAAACCCTGTATTAAGATATGATTTAACTGAAAAAATTGCAATAGTTCATTTCACAGTTTGTATTCTCTGTGACAGCACTTAGGATTTCAGTGGATATAGGTCTATATAGAGTAGTCCCCCCCCCCACTTACAGGTTTGGCTTCACGATAACTTATTTCCATCGTGACATCTTATATCATAGAAACACTGTGTGTGTATGTGTGTGTGTGCGTGCGTGCGTGCGTGCGTGCGCGTGTGTGTGTGTGTATGTAAAGAAACACAAACAAATAATAGTATAAATTCCAAACGCTTAGAAAAGCTCTAGGTAAGCAGTAGTAGTAGCAGAAGGACGATACTTATTATTATTATTAGTAGTAGTAGTATGCAATAATGCACAGGAACCTCAATCGAGCCCTGACTTATCCTTGGAGAATCAAACTATGTACAAAATACCTCTCATATCTCTCCTTGAAACCATTAACACAAAAAGCACTCGCATCTGACGTAGGCAATTCATTCGATTCATTCACCACTCTTCCAAACGAAAAAAATCTAGTCCTCACGCTCTTGTTCACGACACTTACCCAACTTCCAGGTATGACCTCTTGTTCTTCCCCTTTATCCACGTTCTGAAACAGTGCCCCTGCATCAATCCTATAAAGTCCTTGTCATAGTTTTGCTTATTCATTTGCTTGTACAGTGTAAACTGTACTTCATCTATTAACAGAATGGAACACAAGTGTATTATAGCAATGTTATCAAGATCAAGAAAGAGAATACGAATCAAGTTCAGCTATATATCTAGTCGGCTGTTAAATAACCTCCGCTATATGCGTAGTTTAACAGGAACGTTTATCCTGTCATTTCTCAGCTTCATCCGAAAGGAAAGATGGACTATTACAAAGTGTTTCGGCCATTTTTTTATAGAACTTTTTAAAATCATTATAGTATTCCCCTGAACTGCTGTAGTCCAGTGTTTATGTCGTAGTTAGTTCTAGTTGTGGGCGTAGATATATGACCAGTGTAATTCATTGCTGCAGCCATTTCCTGAAACTATAGGGAAATGCATTCTTCTGTAGCGAATGATATAGTTGTCAGGCAAGTATAGGAATGTTTAGATATATCTGGCAGTACATTTCAGTTGGCTACGTGTGCATACCACTTTAGAATCCTTTAAACATAGCAAAAAAAAAAAAAAGAGAATTAGCAGTCTAAACAGTAAATGACGCTCTCACTTTTAATCGATTTACTTACAGAACAAAATTGAATGACAACGCCGTTCATCGTAATATTCAAAACATCTACAAATGATTATGAATCCGTTCCTTAATTTAGAGACTACTGATGTGTAAACTTAAAATATTACATTCAAAGACTATCAGCTGCTGACCGCCTTTCACCTAAGTTTTTTTTCTTTTTTTTTTTTTTCCTTTGAGGAAAGAGATATATTTAGCTAGAAACTGTAGTTGTTGTGACCACTAGCTTTTTCTACATTTCTCAATGCAGCCGAGGAGAATGATTAATGCTAGGATACACGTGAATAAGATGGATGTTATGACGTCAAAAATAAACACAAATGGTTCACAGTAGTTAGAGGCACTTGGATTTTGAAACTGAGGCATTTGATCAGTGAAAACCACAAGGGTTGCTAGAAAAAAATATTGAAACTGAAATCAGGTTTCATAATAACAGTGAAGTTACATACATTAACAACAAGAAATTTTGAACAATAAACTAAAATATATTGTTCGTTGAACTATATCATTTCTAAATGCAACGAATTTATGTTAGATTTGATTACATTCTCTCTCTCTCTCTCTTGATTTCACTAAACTGTATAAAAATCTTTAAGGAAATCATTAATAATAAGTGCTGCTGCCAGAATGTTTAATAAAACATGCTCAATTTTGACTTTAGTTTTTATAATTTCAAGGGATGCGATATTTGTTCATTGTATAACATTTTTTTCTTACATAGAATAAAATTCTGTTTATAGTAAGTAAATATTATAATTTATTACAACCCTATATCCTGATGTAAAGGAGAATGTCGTCTTTCCAATATAAGTAATCTAAAACTAAGGAAAGCAAACATCTTCCTGACCTATTGAAGAGAGTTGACTCCCAGCATACTCTCCAGTCCAAAACCTAAATTTCAAGTGTAATCTCGAAGCGAAATATTTACTGAGAAATAGAACCGAATTACTCAACTATTTCAGCGAAATAGTCAACCACAGTGTTTACAGAAGCAGCTTAATAGGACTTGCTGTTTAGATTTAAGACAATTGGATTCATTATTGCACACGTATAGTATGAATATAATATACAGAGTGACCCATAAGTCACAAAGAGGTTTAAACATTTTACAACTTTTTTATTTATTAATTAGCTTTATCCTTTTTTTGTTATTATCCTGTCATTTTTATTAAACATCTATCGATAACGAAACGATAACAGAAATCGCTAACAGCAATTTCTGTTATCGTTTCGATTGTAAATTAAACTAGTATTTATTAACAATATTTGATGTTAAGGGAGAAAATTTTCAAGGACAGTGCATAGGTATTCTCAGTAATCATAAAGAAATGGGAATTCAAGAACATTTAACGATATTTATCAGAAACTTATCACTCTATCACTAAAAGATTATTACACTATCTAATGCTGCTGATCGAAACTGTCTTCGACAAGGACGCGTATAATTAGTCCACGCTTTTAATATGTATATTGAGAGTATGAAATAAATCAGGCATTGGAGAAATGGAATTAGGGAAACGTCATAGAAGTTTGTATGTTATCAAATTATTTTACGCTAATGACGTTGTCTTCGTAAGCAAAAATAATTAATTCTTGGAAAGTTTGAAAAAGTCAACATTTAGAAATAATTACAATCACAGTAAACGATAGATTAAATATAACTCTAGACAAAATAAATAAAATCGTGATCTTGAATGATACTAAAGTTGAAGTAAATAAATATCACGGTTACCACGCTGAAATAACTGGTAATTTTATTACTGATCACTTGGATTTGTCACTGACAAAGAAAGATCTCATGAAATCAGAATTGTAAGCAAACATTGTCACAAGTTCATTATGGAAAATTTGTAAAAAAATATTGCCATTACCAAATACACAAACCTTATCCTGGGTTTATTACATCCTTCTCTACAGATATAAATATTATATAAATATATAAAACTGGTGGCATTAGTGAAACCTGGCTATCACAATCAGATATCGTAAGTAGGATCGGGTAATGAGTATACTATTTTTAGGAATGACAGAAGAGGTAGGACAGGAAGAGGAGGAGTAGGTGGAGTACTACTTATGATGTTAGTACTACTAATGATATGTTGTAAAGTCCAGTTGGGATAGAAACACAAGAAAACAATAATGGTAACAATGTTCCATGAGTTTAAGTCTCTCTGGTGTGAAGTGGAGGTTAACAGAATGAAATCTATGGTGGGGGTGTTGCTACAGACTTGGCGGTTCAGTTGCAGGGGACGAAGAAATACATCACCAATTTAGCATTATGCGGTACCAAATGAGTGTCATTTTGGGCAGTGGTTAAATTCTAAACGAATAAGGTTCCGTGGCCCCATTCAAAATAACCAATTGTATTTCGTGTCCGGACAGTTCATCGCGGGACAATTCATCGTGGAGACTATTCATCGCGGGAAATGGAGGAAAATTAATCCCACGAAAATTCATCGCGGATATATATGAAAAAAAAATTGCCATATAAGAAATATTTTTAAAAAAAATGTATTTCTTTTAAAAAATATTTTAAAGAATTCAGAAATATTTTTTTAAAAAATGTATTTCTTTTAAAAAATATTTTAAAGAATTCAGAAATATTTTTTTTAAAAATGTATTTCTTTTAAAAAATATTTTAAAGAATTCAGAAATATTTTTTAAAAAAGTTAAGAAATATTTTATATATCATTTAATATTTCGATTATATTTAGCTTTTCGAAAATTTATATTCGGTGTAAAGTTATTCATCGCGGATAAATTGTGAACAAAAACAGAAATATTTACCATATAAGAAATATTTTTTAAAAAATTTAAAAATCTAAGAAATTTTTTTTAATTTAAGAAATATTTTTTAAAAAATTTGACATAATTTTAAAAAAATTAAGAAATAGCCGGCCTAGTTGCTCGAGTGGATAGTGTATCTGCTTTCCAGCCAAAATGCTGCGGGTTTGAATCCTGCTTTGGACATGGATACTTCTGATTGTCATTGGAAATAATAGTGGTGATTGGCGGTAGATGGGGATGGTGTAGTTGCAATCAGTTGGTGATGAATGTTGAAGACAGAGTTGTAAAGCAGGGTGCCTTCCCTCGATGAGTACTTGGACTCCCTGGAGGTGTCAAATAATAATTTTTTTAAAATATTTTTTATAAATATTTATTATCGTTCATATAAATCACATCTATACAAAAATATATAAACAAAATTAACAATGTAATTCAAACGTTTCTTTACAATATGCGTAAATGATATATTGTCATTTTTTTAAAAAGAATAATAATTTATTACATATGATACATACATTACATAGTTTTGATTACGTATCAAACAACATTACTTACATTTGTTTACGTATCATACAACATTACATACATTTCTTTACATTTGATACATTCATGTATTCTGATAATAATAATAATAATAATTTTTTTTCGCAATAATAATTATAATAATTTATAACATATGATACATACTTATCATTACATATGATACAACATTACATACATTTGATTACATATGATACATTTATTTTTTTATTTTTTTATTTTATTTTTAGTTTTTTATCTTGGATGAGATGAGATGTATTTTCTCAGCTTTCATCCTCGAAGCTTATATGTGAGCTTATCTGAGGATGACACCAGTTATTATTTATTGGTTTATTTGCTGTGCTGGGAAGCTATGAAATCAAATCTATGTTTAATTAGCTTGATTTCCACTGCAGCCATTGATTGAGAAATTCGCACACACACACACACACACACACACACACACACACACATGCACACGCGTGCAACAACTTGGAATGTCTTCATGCATCACTGAACTGGAAGCCTGAAAGAATATATTGTGTTTCATTAAGTTTGTATGGTAATTTGGGTGCGTCTTTCTTGTTCATAGTATGTCCTTAGAGCTCTTTTCAGGCTATTGTAGTTTGTACGATTTCTGTATCAACAGGTAATTTGTTTATTATGTCTGGTATGTAGAAGTTTCGCGTGGCCTTTCCGTACTAATTATTGTATTTATATGTGATATAATTAATTGTCTGAGGTCTTGTTATACGGTATGTATTTCTGACTGTCCTGTAGTTGGCATCGAAATAATGTTTTAGCAAAGCTGCATAGTGACATAAATGTTTTGCTGTCAGTATTTTGTGTTCTGACATTGCAGTGTATATAAAGTCGTTATTGTCTCTTTATTCCCAAAATATCAGATTTATCATTTTGTACTGTAACGACATTAATCTATTTTGTTTGTAGGGTGCACAGAAAGCATACGTTGTTATAGCGTATCTTAGTATATTTTGGCATAGTGCTTTGTATATCAGTGTTTTTAGGCGTGTGGGAACTATGACTTTTAACCTGTAGAGTTTGCCAGTTATTGTTCGGAGTTTGTTCTGTAGATGGTTTATGTGGATATTCCAGTTCATATCTGCATCGAAGTAAATTCCAAGGTATCGTATTGTTTCAACCTGAGTGATTGTAGTGGTTTTGCTGTTCTGTGTGTTTTTATGTTGGAAAGTGGATGTTGGATGGTTATTATTATTATTATTATTATTATTATTATTATTATTATTATTATTATTATTATTATTCCGGGAAACTCCAAGGAGTCGACAGACTCATCGACGGAGGCCCTAATATCATGTCAAGAACAACTATTCGACATTCATACAGTATCTATCATATCTCGTCTTGAACTCATTCACGGTCGTAGCACTCACAACTCTGGCAGCTTATTCCACTCATTCACCACTCTCCAAGTAAAAAAATCTAGCTCTAACACCCGTGCTAACTACGTTCTTACCCAGCTTCCATGTATGGCCCCTAGTCCTCCCACCACCAGTCATATTCTCAAAAATATCTTCTGGATTAATCTTATAGAAACCCTTCAGTAATTTGAATGCCTCAATCATATTACACCTTTTCTGCCTATCGACAAATTTTTGCAGCCCACAAATCTTCAGCCTGTTCTCGTAAGGTTCATTTCACAGACCTGCTATCATCTTGGTCACTCGTCTCTGGATCCTCTCCACCTCCTCCTCATTAAGAAGAAACCCTGGCACCCATATCTGGGCACAGTAGTCTAGATGGGGTCTTATCAAGGCTCGATACAGAGGAACAATAACTTGTTTGTCTCTGCTTGTTAAAGTATTTTCAGAAGCCAAATGATTTGATGAGCTGATTTAGCCACTTTTGCAATGTTCCCCCTAAACTTCAATTCCCTATCCGAACACTCCAAAATCCCTTGCCTCATCAATCTCCTGGAGTACGGTTCCACCAATGTGATATACTGCTGCTATTGTTTTCACCCCAAAATGCATAACCTTACACTTTGCCAC
The DNA here is from genome assembly GCF_054136105.1 of Typopeltis vanoorti. NCBI lineage: Eukaryota > Metazoa > Arthropoda > Arachnida > Uropygi > Thelyphonidae > Typopeltis > Typopeltis vanoorti. The sequence continues at coordinate 69,715,955 of NC_143555.1, read as the reverse complement.
ATTAAATTGACATCCATTTTCCTTAGCCCAGTCCTCCAAACTATCCAAATCATCCTGTAAAATTTTGACATCCTGTTTACTTACAATTGCTCTACCCAACTTTGCATCAGCAGAAAACAAGTGAACACTTCCTCTCAGATCCTTTCCTATATCATTGATGAACAAATTGAAAAGTAGTGGTCCAAGAACAGAGCCCTGTGGCACACCACTAGTCACAAGCCATCTTTTGGACTCAACTCCTGAATAAACCACTCACTGGTATATCTCCATCAACCACCCTCCTATCCATCTCACCAACCCTATATCCATCCCCATCTGCTCCAGTTTACTGATTAGAGTTCCATGTGGTATCCTGTCAAAGGCCTTGACAAGGTCCAGTAGAATCATTGTAAACCCATTACCCTTATCCAGTTCAGCTGTCACTGTGTTATAAAACGTGAGCAAGTTACTGAGGCATGATCTACCCTTCACAAAACCATGTTGTCCCCCATACAATATCCCATTTTCATCTATCCAATCCTGTATTATTCTTTTCTGAATAATTTGTCCAAGACCTTGACAACGATTCCTGATATGCTAATCGGTCGGTAATTTGCAACAGCAGTCTTGGAACCTCCTTTATGCAGTGGAACTATTTTCCTCTCTTTCCACTCCCTCGGGACTAACCCAGACCCGAGACTCAAATTAAACAAAATGGTCAAGGTTACTGACAATTCTTTAGCCGCTTCACGTACGACACGAGCTGGTATACCATCCAATCCTACAGATGTATTAACATTGAGGTTATGCAATAGACTACTCACCTCCACTTCATTCACCACAATTCTCGTATAATCTATTGGTTCATTCATTTCTGCAATGTCACCACCTGGATGATATATTCTTGCAAAGTGCTCACTCAGTAACTTAACTATATCAACTGATTCAGTTACCTCCCTACCATCGGCATTCTTTAAAATCATCCTGCCATATACATTTTTTCTTTTACTTGCAACATATCGAAAAAACTGTTTAGGATTCTCTTTAGCCTGCATGGCCAATGTTCTTTCGTAATCCATTTTTGCTTTTCTTACCACACTCGTTACCCTTCTGGCCTGCGCTTTATACCGTTCATGTGCCTGCCGGTTACCTTTCTCCTTAAATTCTCTCCATAGTTGTTTCTTTTTTTTGCTGTTCAAGCTTAATGGTGTTATTCATCCATTTAACCCCTACTTGATTTATTATTCGGACCCTAAGTATACAGTCAGCCGTTGCTTCATGGAAAGACTTCTTAACTACCTCCCATGCACTATCAACTTCTAGCCCTTGCAGTTGTACATGCCATGGCACTGAACCAATCAAACTCCTAAGCTTGTCATACTTACCAGCCCGATAATTCCACATGCACCCTGTCTTAGTTGTAAATTCCACACCTTTAGCCCCCTCCCAAGTCAAGACCCTATGATCACTCTCACCAATTGGTGGCAATGTGGTCATATTTGTTACAGCCAAATCCTCAGATGCAATACCAGGTCAAGCACTCTCTGACCCCTAGTATTTTCCATTACATGCTGTCCCAGATAGTTATCCCTTAATAACCGCATAAAATCTAATTCCTTCCTCCCATGTGTCCTCTCCTCACTTCAATCAATGCGACCATAGTTGAATTCTCCCATAATAATTACCCTCCTTCCACTCATTTCTTCTATTTGCCTGTGCATACTATCTCCACCATATTTTCCATCACCTGGTCTATAGCAGCACCCAATTGTATATTTTGTTCTGCTAGCCACAATCTCACACCAAATGGCCTCAAATGTGCTCTTTTCTCTATCCTGCAATTCAACTTCTATTCTCCTTGGCTGCAGCTCATCAGCTATCATCAACAATACCCTCCCCCATTTTATTTTCCCTGTCATTCCTGAACACACTATACCCATCACATTCAATCCCACTAACTATATCATCTACAGTCAGCCATGTTTCACTAAAGCCAATAACCCATGGTCTGGAAGTGCCAATTATGGCCAAAAATTCTTCTTGTTCCTAATACTCCTAGCATTAGTGTATATGAATTTCAGACCCCCATTAGCCCCATCCCTACCTTGATGCCTTATACTAACTATCCCATTCCGATTTGTTGTCCTCATTCGCTCGGGCATATTATTCTGATTCATACACTCAGCTGCCTCCCTACGGTCTGCCTATCTACTCCACCCCCCCTAATAAATCTAGTTTCCCTGATTCTGCACATCCACTTCATTCAACAACATTTTTTCAAGTCTCCTTACACCGAATCCATTCAAATGCAAGCCATCCATCTCATATAGACCCTTTCGCCCATCGAACACACTCCATATGTCCACAAATTCCACACCACTCCTCATGCATAACCCACGCATAAAGTCATTTGCAATTATGGCCCTCCTTTTAACCACTTCACTGTCATACCGCGGTTAAAAGACTAATCATCTTAACTCGCTCACTCTTTTCTTTTGCTATCTCAAACAGTTCATTCAGGTCCTCTGTCATTTCCATTTTATCTCCTTTCAAATCATTCGTACCTGCCACAACAATCATTTCTTTCACCCTTTCTTTTTGCTCTCTAATCGACTCAGTTACGTCCTTGATGGTCGCACCAGGTTGGTACGATATTGTCAAATCCTCTACTAACACACCCCGTTCTAACGAATCTCCATACGGCACTATCTCCTTCATTTTGTTTATGTTCACACTCATACTCTTATTTTTCCTATCATACTTTTTATTATTCGCTGGTACACTCAGTAGACTTTTGTTCATACGCTCTAGCTGCCGTTTTGCTCGTTGTATCGCTCTGCTCAACAACGCGATCTCACTCATTGCATCTATCTCATCTCTTTTATTTTCTGGTAAACCATTAATTTGCTCTGTATGCATACCATCATTCACACTTTCTACATTCACGCCCTCACAGTTCTCTGGTACAACCTCGCCATTTCTTGTCATATCACTATTTTCTTCATTCTGAAGTGGACAAAAATATCACACTCACGACCTGAAATACACTTTAATTCCTCATTTTCCTTACATTTTCTACACACATTCACTCCTTTATTATCATCTAACCATACTCCAACCGTTATATATTTGTTATCAACTGGTCGAGTCAGTGGATTTCTGAATATCGTTAATTTTGTCTTTTCTGAGTTTAGATGTATGGAGTTTTTCGTGAGCCAGTCTATGATCAGATTTATGTCATGTTGCATATTTGTTTGGGCTATGCTTGCATTATTATGGATGGATATTATTGCTGTGTCGTCTGCGTATTGTAATATCTTACCTTTGAGTGGTAGTTGATTAACATCGTGCATGTAGATGTTGAATAGAGTTGGGGAGAGTACAGCTCCCTGTGGTACTCACAGGTTACTGGTAGCTCTCTGCTTCGGTTTGACCCGATATGTTTGATATGATTTCTATTTTGAAGGTAGTTTGTAAACCACCTGTGCAGAAGCCCGTCTATTCCAACATGCCTCAGCTTTTCTAACAAGGTTTGAGGTGTGAGTGTATCGAATGCTTTAGTTAGATCAATAGAGACTACCATGGCAATTTTGTTTTTGTCTAAGGCGGTATTAATTATGTCCGTCAAGTCTTCCAAGAGACATATTATTCCCTTATTTTTCGAAAAACTGTATTGTGTATTGGGGATAATATGAAAGGTCTCTGTGTGTGCTGTGAGTTTCTTCAGTATGATCCGCTCCATAATTTGATTGATAATTGGAAATGTTGCTATGGGTCTGTAATTGCTGATTAAATTTCTTTTTCCATGTTTGTATATAGGTGTGATTATGGCGGTATTCAGCATACTTGGTATCTGTCCTGTTTTAAATACTTTATTTATTAATTTTAGTAGGATTGGACTTAAGCTAGTTGCATGTTGTTTTATATCTTTAGGTCTGATACCATCAATTCCTGGGCCTTTGTTTGGTTTGATTTGATTTATTGCAGAGAGAAGTTCTGCTTCTTTTATTGTTGGGAACCATAATGACTGTTTTGATTGTGGTCCAAGTGGAGGGTCGCGTTTTGTGATTGGGGGAATATTTCTGTGCAGTTGTTGGATGGAGTCTGCAAAGTATTGGTTAAAGTCATTTGCTAGTTGTTGAATAGGTTTTGCGTCTTCCATGAAGCTGTGTTTTATGGTTTCGGAGGCGGTGGTGTTGGGAACACAATCTAACATCTCATTGATCAGATGCCAGGTTTGTTTCATGTTGTTTTGTGCAGATGTTAGTTTGTCTCTGTAGAACCTCTTTTTGCATTTCTGATTTGTGTTGTAAGGCGGTTCCTTGTTATCTTATATTCAATTTTTAAAGCGGTGTTATTTGGATAACGCTTAAATTCTTTCCATAAAGCGTCCTTTCTGTATATTTCTAAGATAAAGTTTTGTGTTATCCAAGGATTTTGTGTTCTTTTTGAACGAATTCTAGCTTTCTTTGTAGCTTTCTTATATATTTCCTCCAGTGTGAGTTTAATGTCGTTGATTAAGATATCTGCTGAGTCTGATTGCAGGTGTTCCCAGTCTGCTTTTCTTATTTTGTGGTTGACTATTTCTTCGTCTATTATTGTTTTCTGTCGCTTTTCTTCTGTGGGACGTTGTATGGATATTGTCTTGGTGTGCAGGTTTAGAGCGGTGAAGTAATGGTCTGCTACTTTGCACTTTATAACTGATGCAGTGTAACTGTTTAGTGGTGCTCGGACGTTTATATGATCTAGACAGGAGGCAGTGATAGTATTTCCGAATATTTCTTTTCTAGTACATGATGTTAATGTTGGTAATAGATTATACATGGATAACGTGTCTAGGTATTGTACAGTGTTGTTCTGGTTTTCGTTTGCAATATTTATGCTTATGTCGCCAATTATCATTAGATATTCGGTTGAGCATATTTTTGGCGTGAAAGCCAGCAATTGAGTTCGTGTAAGAATTTTATCATGTTTAGGTTTTGGTGGCCTGTAAATAGCATTTAGTATTATGTGATGCTGTCTATTGGTGGTATTAGTGATTTCGAGGCAAAGGGTTTCAGCATGCTCAAACTGATAGGCCGTTTCTTTTGCTACTAATTTATGTTTGATAAATATTAACATTCCACCCCCTCTTTTTTGTTTGGCAGCATGATCTATGTTGTTGGAAGCCTGGAATTTGGAAAGCAATCGCTTCGCCATTAGTTATGGATACTTCTGTTAGAATCAATATATCAATAACATCAGTGTAATTCCTCAGATAAGCCTGTAACAATAACCAATGTTTTCGGATGCTTCTGATGTTAATATGCAAGATTGAGAGACCTCTCGCTTGTACAGTGTGTTGTTTCCATGAATAATCAAGCGATTCGAAAGTACAATTGCTGATGTGTTGTGGTGTAATTACATCTATATGATGGTTCGCATTCATTTTTGTTGTGTTGAGATCGTTTTGAACTAAGTTGGAGTCTTTTGTTTCACTCTGGCAACCTATCTACAGGGTGTCCTAAAATTCACGCAAGAAGTAATTTTGATAAAAAACACAGGTTTTTAATTAAAAATTGTAATTTCTTATTGATTCATAAAGTATACAGAATAGGGTTATGCATGGAATAGCATATCGGGTAAATGGCCTCCACGGCTTTGCTGGCACATACGCACTCTTTTGTCGAAATTTTCCATGACCGTTTTGCATAAATGTGGCTGAATTTCGTTGATACAGCGCTCAATTTCCTCCTTCAAGGCGTGGGTGGTCGTGGTCTTGTTGGCATAAACCTTAGACTTTAAAAAAAACCAAAGAAAAAAGTCCAACTGCGTTAAGTCACATGATCTGGGCGGCCAATTCTGATCACCAAAACGGGAAATTACACGACTAGGAAATGACTCATGCAGTATTTGAATTGTTTCTCGGGCTGTATGGCATGTGGCACCGTCTTGTTGAAACCACATGTCGTCCACATCCATATCTTGCAATTTAGGCACAAAAAACTGGATTATTATGTCGTGATAACGAGCACCATTAACTGTTATTGCCTTACCAGCCGCATTTTCGAAGAAGAATGGACCGATGATGCCTCCAGTCCAAAATCTGCACGAAACAGTAACACGTTGTGGATGCATTTCTTTCTCAACAATCACTCGTGGATCTTCTGAATCCAAAATGCGACAATTTTGCCGATTAACGAAGCCATCAAGATGAAAATGAGCCTCATCGCTGAAGATGATTTTGTTCGAAAAATAAGCATTCACTTGTTGTTGTTCCATAATCCATTCAACGAACTCTCTTCGCTGTGTGTGGTCATTTTTAATAACCCTGAACTGTCAGCTGTCACGCTGTCTTTTATTTTCATTGGCAACACTTCACCGCACAAATGGCGCTAAATTTAAATCTTGCGTGAATTTCGAGACACCCTGTATATCTTCTGAGCTTTTTATTTTTATAGACTTTGAAGTCTGTGACTTTCTCAAGAATATTTTACCGTCTTTGATTCAAAAAAATTGGTGCTTTTTTTCTGTTTTTTTCTTTTCTTGCTTGGTTCAAAAAGATTCTGATTGAAAGATGTTAAATACTCAGATAGAAAGATTGGCGTATTGTCTTGCGGTGCATTTAAATTCTTGACAACTCGTTTTTTCAGTCTGCTGACTTTTATGAGATTGTCTTTTATAGCCTTGCTTGTCAGACGGATTATGACTGGTGTGGGTCGTGGCAAGTCTTGTTTATTTTCTTCCTGGGTATCCGATTTATGGTCTGAATATCATTATGCTGTCGGGGGATGCCAATTGCATGGCCTAACTTTAAAACTACGTCGCTGAGATTTTCTGTGGATTCAGTTTCTGGAAGACCGTTTATGACAAAGTCTTCTTTATTTTGTTGTTGGTTTAAAACTTCATATTGTGGTTTCAGGGAATTAAATTCTTGACGGAGTTCCGAAGCGTTTTTTTTATCAATTTGTGTTGGTTGTTTGTTAGTGCGTTAATGCTGGTTTTAATGTATTTTACCATTTGTAAAACTTCTTGGACTTTTGAATTATTAAATTTAAGAAACTCTTCATATTCGCTATTTTTTGTTATTTGTTTATTCTGTTTATCAAGTAGTTCTTGGACAAGATCTGCTAAGTTGGCTTTTATATTTTCTAAACCTTTTTCTAGTAATAAATTTATGGCACTCAAATTATAAGACTCACCGGTATTTTTTTGTCTGTTTAGTTCATCGTCCGATTCTGCCTACAGGATAATCAGTTGCGTCGTGGTTAGCGGCGTTTCTTTGTTCTCTCTGCAATATAGGCATTTCCATTCCTCTCGTTTGGCATTGGATTTTCGTTTTCATGTTGTTTCTGAGGTTCCGGATCATGTAAAGTGAAGATTCCTAAGGCATTTCCTGCAGGTTATATGACTTCCGTCGGATGATAATTCCTTCAGGCACTTGTTGCACTTCATGACTCACCTTTCTTCACTTGGACAACTGTAAAGATGGCGACGTCCTTTGTTCTATGCTCGTTAGTGACCACGGTGAACTCTGCTCAACTCTCAGCACACTCAAAATTTGGGTGTCACTTGGCCTATTTCAATGAATTATATATCACTGTCTTCAGCGTGACACGTAGAGTTACTTTGTGACACTCTTAAAATTAACAACAGGAGTTTGAACCACATTAAAGTATAAAAAAACTGGACCAGCGATACAACCATGCAACCGTTCGTATGCCTACACAGCGCCCAATAATAATAATAATATTATTATTATTATTATTATTATTATTATTATTATTTCGATTATATGGTGGTTTTCTGAAACCTTATTGGCCATAGATGGAAACACTATTTTTTGGCAAGAGTTTTTCCCTTAGTTGGAACATCTGTTATAAGCATCCATGTGAAATCGCAAATCATTCTATCAAGTAGTTTATCTTATACACCTCTGACGTAAAAGTGTTGTCTGTATCCCTTGAAATGGATAAAATTCAGTATCGTGCGGTTATAAAATTCTTTGTAAAAGAAGGTTTAACGCCAAACGAAATTCATTCGAAGTTCATAAAAGTTTACGGCACTCTTCTCCTTCGTTTTCGAAAATTAAGAAATGGGCTGCCTAGTTTAAACGTGGCCGTACCAGCCTTGAAGATGATCCACGTAAAGGACGTCTAAAAAGTGTAACAATCATTGATCAAATGCACGATATGGTATTGGATGTCCGGCGAGTCATAGTACGTGTATGATATATTTTGCATGAAGAATTGCAAATAAAAAAACTCTGCGCAACATGAGTGCTGCGCTTGCTCACAGCAGATCAAAAACGCACTCGCATGAAAATCTCTGAACAGTGCTTGGAACGTTTTAACAAGAATAAAACTGGTTTTGTGCGTCGATTTATTACTATGGATGAGACTTGGATTCACATCAGAATCCACTACACACCAGAATCCAAACAGCAGTCAAAACACTGGACAGAAGCCAGTTGTTCAGCGCCAAAGAAGACAAAGTCGGTTCCATCAGCAAGAAAGGTCATGGCATCGGTGTTTTGGGATGCCAATGGCATTTATTTATTAATTATCTTGAAAAGAGTAAAACGCTAACCAAGGAATGTTGTTTCAATCTTTTAACCAGGCTAGACGAAAAACTTCATGAGAAACGACTCGGTTTGCAGAAGAAAAAAATCATCTTTCAATAGGACATTGCACCTGCCCACAAAGGGATTTTGGAAATGGGAAAATTAAGGGATCTGCACTATGAATTGTTGGAACATCCACCCTATTCCTCAGATTTCGAGCCCTCTGACTTCTATCTCTTCCCAAAGCTAAAACTCTTCCTCGCTGGTCAGCGTTTTTCTTCGAATCAAGAGGTGATTGTGGCTGTAGAGAGGGGGGGGGGATTTTGCAGATCTTACTGAGAACCACTATAGGGATGGGATAATGGCGCTGGAGCATCGCGTGAATAAATGTATTAGTTTTAAGAGAGATTATGTTGAAAATGAAAAATAATTTTGAAATTATAAATTGATTTTTTCGTTGTTAGGCCGAGAACTTTTCAGATCACCCTCATATATATATATATATATATCACATCTGGATGGGTGTCTGAGTGCGCAGGAATATAACGAACGGTTCGCAGAATAAATATTTTTAAATATGATGCCCTTTCTTCCTATACCTATTGCAGGTTTGTAAATATCAATATTCCATCAGCAAAACCTGCAGTATTTAAGTAATGAAAAATATTTACAACTTTTTAAGACGAAACAGAAATTATGAAACTCACCAATCAATAATATATATTACCTTAATTGTAAAAGAATAAAAATATTATGAAAAGCTAATTAAGATCTAAACGAATAATACATAAATACATAAAAAACTATATTTTGTGAAATTTATCTTGCACTGCATTTACTTTTCATATATCAGTATTAATATAATTTCATTTCAATTTTATAGCTAATAATGCTTTCAGCAATTTTTTTGCTGAAAATTCATTTTCAGCAAAATATAGTGGTTCTATTACTGAGAACCACTATAGTGACGGGATAATGGCGCTGGAGCATCGCTTAAATAAATGTATTAGTTTTAAGGGAGATTATGTTGAAAATGAAAAATAATTTTGAAATTATAAATTCATTTTTTCGTTGTTTGGCCGAGAACTTTTCAGATCACCCTCGTATATATATATATATATATCACATCTGGATGGGTGTCTAAGTGCGCAGGAATATAACGATGAATTTTCCCTGCGATAAATTTTCCTCTCGATGAATTTTTCCCGCGATGAATTGTCCGTGAACTATTATATTTACCTTTGAATTCTATCTGGGTAAGTTCAAAACCTCCCCGTCCCTTTTATCATGCATTCGTAATCAGGCGACTGTTGATATTGACTTTATATACAAATTAAAAACTGTAAACAGTTGTTGAATAACAACGCAATAATGTAGGTATAATTACCATAAAGAAAGAAAAGTCACAAAACAGAAAAATGTTCCTACAAAATAAGCAAATGTATTTACCTTTGAATGCAATCCACTGGTCGAGTGTCCAGCAAGTCAGCAAATCTTTCCTTTTGTTCAGCTTATTAATATTATCGCATTGCAACTGATGGGAATTCTGTGTTACTGTGGATTCGTTACAGACATCTTTCTCTTCAGAAACTCCACACAAACTGTCATTACCGTAATCTCACCCAGAGAGGGGGGGGCCAAGTGGCCTTCCCCTCACAAAAGATAAAGGAAACAAATCCTAGAAAAATTTCCAAAAATCTTTTCCTAATTAAAATTATTATTCTTTTTTAAAAATTTATGTTGTGTAGTGTCTTCTATTTCTATGCTACTTATGAATTAGCTGTCACATAAGGTGGGAATACCCTATAGCTCTCGGGAATCCTGGCCGCTGTGAACTCAAGGCGAACGAAGTGATGCTCGTACACTACTTCATTTGCCCGAGCCAGGCGTGGGGAGATCGTGGGTATCATGTATTGACGATCACTGCAGATTCTCGGTCATAGCTCGTATGCAATGCGTAGTGTGTATTCTCAAATCGTCTACTCAACTCGTTCCCCCCCTCCAAGATTAAATCCCGAGTGTGCCACTGATCATTACAAACTCGTTTTGTATTATCACTTTCATCCGAGCTATTTTTCCGTTTAAAGAAGGTACCAATGTACTTATCCATAGTTGAAATACCATACTTACTGGAATATAACTCTCCCTCGCATATAACTCACACCCCTTATTTTACATTCCTTATTTTACATTTTACATTTTTTTTAATTTTACATTTCACATTCCTTATTTCATGTGCAAAGTAAAAACGTTTCACATATGAATGATATAATCATGTAATCACAAGAAAGATATTTATTTAACCAAATATTTCGGTCTGGAAATAGCAGACCATCGTCGGTGGTATTACAAGAACAGTTTAAAAAAAAAAAATATATATACAAGCTAGAATACTAACAATAGATCGTTGAAATTAGAACATGCCGCGTGATGTTATATCACTAAGTATGAAACGAAATATTTTGAAGTAGAAACATGATTGAATTTGCTATAAAAAAAAAAAAAAAAAAAAAAAAAAAAAAAAAAAAAATTAATGAGTAATCTTGATTAGGCTTTCCCAGATTTTTGATATAGATATGCAGTCATTACGATTCAGGTTGGGATGATGGAGCAAGGCCTCCACGCTTTCCTTGAACAAACGTTCGAACCTATAACGGGATCTATGTAAGAGGCGAGTTTTGGACCAAAGGATGCTGTGGTCAGTTTCAATCCCGTGTTGAGCCAAACCAGACTTTTCAGGTTTATTGTGAAGAATGGATGATTGATGTTCTTGGATTCTTTTTTCAAGAGAACGTCCAGTCTGTCCAAAGTAAGAGAGATCACAGTTGCAAGGAATTTGATAAACTCCAGGAAGAGATAAAGTTGAGCGTTTGTCTTTAGGAGAAGGAAAATGAGAAGACAATTTGTTAATAGGAGAATACGTAGCTGTTAAATCATATTTCTTCAAAATTCTTGCGATAGGTTCTGAAATACCGGAGATATAAGGAATAGGTACTCGACGTATTGAATCTTTGTTGTTTTGTGGAGGATTATAAGATGTAAGAAGACGTTGAATACTTTTTTCAGAAAAGCCATTGAGTTTCATGTGTTGCTGGATAGTAGAAAGTTCTTTCTGTAGATAATCAAAAGTAGAACAATTAGTTTTGGCTCTTTTGATGAGACATTTTATAATTCCTGTTTTTTGACATGGATGATGGGCTGATTCTTTCAGAATATAACGACCTGTGAATGTTGGTTTCCTGTATACTGTAGTTGTAAGAATATTTGAAGGTGATCGGATGAGGAGAACGTCTAAAAAAGATAACTGGTTGTTTTCTTCTAATTCCATAGTAAACTTTATGCGATGATGTAAGGAATTAATACTGTTTAAAAAGGAAGATAAAGTGTTTTTACTGTGAGGCCAAATAGCAAATATGTCATCTATATATCTTACCCAAAAAGATGGTAGAGGGAAACTAGATGTGAAGAGGACTTTTTCTAAATGTTCTAAATAAAAGTTGGCTAAAGCTGGAGAAAGAGGACTTCCCATGGCTGTTCCTTCTACTTGGCTATAAAATTTGTTTTGACATATGAAATAACCAGAATGTATAACGAAATCGAATAGTTTTATAATATCTTGAGGAAAGATGTCAGCAAGTAGTTTTAAAGTTTCCTTAAGAGGTACATTGGTGTATAAAGATTCTATATCAAAACTAACCATAAGATCTGTAGGTTGTAAGGAGACATCTTTTAATTTTTCTAAGAAATCTGAGGAGTTTTTTAAAAAAGAACTCGAGTTGCCAATGTAAGATTTCAGTAATTTAGCTAGATATTTGGCTATACGGTAAGTAGGAGAATCAATGCAATCTACTATTGGACGAAGAGGATAGTCAATCTTATGGATTTTTGGAAGGCCATAAAATCTAGGAGGTCTTGCAAAATGAGTTTTAAGTCTTTCAATTGTGTCTTTATCCAAACTGATGACTTCATCAAGGAGAGAATTTAATTTCTTTAGTTGTCTGTTGGTTGGATTATAATCAATTTCTTGATATGTGGAGCGATCTCTTGGTTAAATAAATATCTTTCTTGTGATTACGTGATTATATCATTCAGTCTTATGTCGCAAGTATCCTTAAAACAACACGTTTCACATATACCTTGCACATGAAACAAAAGCTCAAATACGTTCACGTCTGGTGATAATAACTCACTTGCAGCAGTAAAAAACACGCCCGCTCCAACAGCCACTATATTGCAGAGGCAAGAAAAAACTACTTTTATTATGTCAGCGAATAAGGTATGAGCAGTCTGTATTGATATATTTCTCAACAAATAGTGCAATTAGGGACAACTGGGATAAAAACGACACTAATTGTTTAATTAGATGTGTGTGAGTTCGCCTGCCGCAAAGCAGCAATAAAATTCAACCGAGCGTGTTAAAATTTGTAAACGTGTTAAAACTAAGAAATATAAAAATATATATAGTGAATGTTGTTATTGCAGTTTGACATATGGAATTTGGTGAAGAGAATTAGCATTTCAACTCAATTGTGGGCTATGCTTTTATCTTTCAGTTGCGCAATCTTTTGTTAAAACCGCACCAATCATATCCACGTCTTAATAACCTGCCATTGCTGTCTGTTTCGCGTTAGGCTTAATTACCGTAAAAGGAGAAAAGTCACAAAACAGAAAAATGTGTCGGGTACAGTGCATAGAAAAGTTCCAGGGGGCCAGGCTCCAGAGAGGCCTGGCTGAATTTAAACACTGATTATGGGTGACTTTAATTTTCCAAAAATTGATTGAGTGGAAGAGAAATGTCATGATAAGAAAGAAGAGGAATTTATTCAATTGTTGCGAGACAACTTTCTCAAGCACCATATGAAAGAAGGAACTCGAGGTCAAAGAATGTTGGATTTGCTCATAGCATCAGAATGGTCTCTATTAAGAATATGGCTATTTTACCACCAATTGCTGAGAGTGATCATGCTGTGCTTTCTTTTAAAGTATCTAATTGTATTGATCCTCCACTTAAAACGGGTTGCTTGCTGACCTACAAAGCTGGAAATTATGATCAACTTAGTGGAATACTATCTTTGGTCCCATGGTATCAGTTATTGAATGGGGAAAATGTCGGCAATGCATCGGAATCTTTAAAAAAGTGCTTATATGAGGAATATCGTAATGTATTCCTAGTGTTCATAGAATAAATAGGTTGAGAATGAAATGGATGTGTAATCTTATTAAGCAAGAGATCCACAAGAAGAAGATAACGTGGAAAGAATATCGTGAAAATAAGAATGAGAAGTGTTATGAAATAGATAAAGCTCAGTCCAGAAAGTAACTAATATTGTGCGGAAAATTAAATCGGAGTATGAAAGGAAATTGGGTATGCAAGCTGAATGCAGTCCAAAAGAATTTTATCCATATTCCACAAGCAAAAGAAAGAATGAATGTGAAAGAATAATTTTATTGAAAGCCGATGGTACTCGAGTGTTGGAAGCTAATGAGATTGTAGATTGTTCAGTTAATGAGTGCTCACTTTGCTAAGATATATCAACAAGGTTATGTAACATGTTGGCGCATAGTGCTACTGTTACATTGGACGAAGAGTTAGATGTGCATGAAAATGGGGTTGAAGAGCTGTTGCATCTGGATAAGAATTTCTCTATAAGGACAGATAGAATAACAGGCCGTTTGCTAAACGAAGATTCAGCCGATTGGCTGAACCTTCGTTTAATTAATATATGTAGAATTTAAGAGAATTATTACAGTCTCTGAAATGTGTCCCAATTGCAAAGCGCTAACGACGAATATAATTAAAGCAAATTTATGTTTAAATAATATAGACAGAAAAGAAACGTGATTAAACACCGACACTTGAATAGGACTGGCAATCATGTTATGTCACATTCGAATTTATTAGCAGTACTTGTCTTTGCAGATTGGCATTTACAATTTCTGTTGATGTTCTGTGCGACATCACACGACACAGTAGTTAAACACCATTAAAATGATAAGAAAAGAGCAGGAAGTAAGTTTGTACTTGCAGAAGGAAGTACAAGAAATGAAACAGAACAGTGTGGATCAAAGTGATAGTATATGTTGAACTTTCATGTATCTACTGTGATACATGAAAGTTCTTTTTTAATGGTCCCTCTAAACCACAAGAAAATTCTTCGCTACCCAACTATGTACATTATATAGGTATAAATAATATTAGAAATATCTGTGGTCAGACTCAGGAAAAGAAGTGTGCAGTTTGAGAATTTACCTCAAGTGTCACATTTAAAAGGCGCTCTAATTTACAATAACAGCAAAGGCACTGAATTAAATTTTGATCGAGTTGCCCGAAAGGCTAGCAATGTTTGTGGTATTATAGTATTCTCTTTTGAGACTAGCACTAATAATGTATCAATAATGGTGTTGAAGAATTAACAGAAATTTTAGTTAATTCTAGTCATTTAAAGAATTTTTTAAAGATTTCATTCATTGCCTTATTGCTCCATACTTAATTAATGCAAATCTTTTCTTTAGTGTTTTCTGAACCTTACATTCCTATTTTACTTGTGCTTCATAAAGAAATCCTCTTCTGTAACAGAGATAGATAATCCCCTGTCCATTTCAAGGAATGCAAACAGCTTTTTACTGAATGTATCAAATCTCATACCTATGTATGAAATTTGATATACAAATCTCATACAGTTGTCAGATGGGTGGCTAAGTTTAAAAGTGGGCATACTGAGACAACAGATGTCCCCAGGTCAGAAAGACCTTCCACAATGATCACACCTAAAATTATTGATACAGTGCATGCCATGATCCTTGATGATATACCAGAATACCAGCCAAAAACATTGCAAAGACTCTG
Organism: Typopeltis vanoorti; assembly: GCF_054136105.1. Classification (NCBI taxonomy): domain Eukaryota; kingdom Metazoa; phylum Arthropoda; class Arachnida; order Uropygi; family Thelyphonidae; genus Typopeltis; species Typopeltis vanoorti. Next base: position 69,700,587 of record NC_143555.1, on the reverse strand, counting down.
GGTATATTCAGTGAACGAGTTGGAGTCATTATCCACCAACTTCTGGACATGCAGAAGCTCTCAGCGAAGTGGGTCCAAATGTTTGAATACCGACCAAGAGAGAGAGAGAGAGAACGTGTGCTGTCATCTCAAGGGATTTGGGGTCATTTGGAGGAATAAGGTCCAAATTTTTGGCACGTATTGTGAATGTCGATGAAACATGGCTTCATCATTATGACCCAAACACAAACACCAGTCATTGGATTGGAGATACAAAGTTTCTCCAAGGCCAAAGAAGTTCCGATCTCAAAAGTCAGCAAGGGAGGTTCTTGCCATTGTCTTTTGGGATATGCATCATGTAATCCTTACCAAGTACCTCAAAAAAAGATGAAACTGTTGCAGTAGCAGTTTATTCAAGAACTCTAAAGGAATTGAAAGAGGTGTCATATATGTGTCATATCCTCACATGTCCCGAGGGCACAGAGGTCTGACATACGTCAGTTTACAGGCCGAAGTTAACTCTGTAAGAATGGCCAGTCCTCAGCAGAGTGCCAGCAGCATCGAACAATTTTTCCCTTCTAACTACTAACCTCGCTCAGACTTGCTTAACTTTTTGCGTGAGCCATTAGTAGCAGAGACTCTACCAATCGACCAACCTTTGCTGGCAATTGAAGGAGGTACTGAAGAAAAAGCGCAGTGGGAAACAGCAGAGGCGTGTTGCGTTTGCAGGACAACACACCTATTCACACTGTTCATGACACCAACAGACAAAACACAACTTGGGATTTCAGCGTCTGTTGTTACCCATCCTATTCGCGAGACCTGGCCCATTTAACTATTTCCTTTACCCAAATTTAAAGAAACGCTTGAAAAGAGCAAAATATACTATAGATAATGAAGCCATATCTGCAACTGAGAACTGGTTTGGGCAACAAGGGAAAGACGTTTTTCTCAGAGGATTGCAAATGGTGTAACAAGTGTATAACACTTCGTAGGGAATATGTAGGATAATAAGTAAGTTACATGGTTCTGCCTCAATTCCTTCACATTTCTTCACAGCTTTTCAGCACACCCGCGTAACAACCTTGTTTTGTTTTGTTTTGTTTTTCGTTGTTATTCTATGCTGGGAAATACAATGCTTTAGTTCTTACCATCATATTTTGTTTCTAGAAGATTAGAATTTACACTTCGTTGCATGCATGTAATTAAAATTCTGCAAGTTACTGATCAACTTTTTTTACTGGTTCAACTGCCCTTTGTTATTTACTTATTTTTGGAGGCATTTTTTCCCTTCATTTCGCTTACTGTATTCTTACCTATGAATGACTCCATTAGCAGAAGAGCTGTAATGAAGATTCCAATTTTTACCATAAAGCTCTTGCATGCAAAAATTAGTAGCAGAATGGAAGTTAAACCACAGCAACCTTCGATTAAAAGTAAGAGAGGAACAGTTGAGTTTCCAGGACACTTGTTTAAAGTCGAAGACCCTGAAACATTTAAACAGGAAAATGATAAATTAAAGTGCTTATAATCACTTATTTATTCAAGCATATCAAAATTGACAGAGCTAGGTTTTGTGATTATTGTTATTGTCATCTTATTTTAGCAAACCAATGCACGAAAGTTTGAAAATCTATAAGCAATAAGTGAAATCAATATTTTGCTAAATATGTGCGATTTTGCTGTATGTTATCCCATATAATTGTTACAAAGTCTCTTTGTATGCTGAACGTTAAGTAAAGTTGGTATTTTTTGGATGTTGTTTTAATTATTTTCGGGTTTGTTTATCGTATTACATTAACATTAATGCTGATCTGGTATGGCGTGCCGTCATATTCATCTGGTATTCATCTGTGAGGCCAGTCCTGTTTTTATTTATTTATTTCTTTTAGCTTAATTTTCTTAAGTTAAACGTTTGTTAACTTAACACACACACACACACACACATACACGCACGCACGCACGCACGCACGCACGCACGCACACACACACACACACACACACACACACACACACACACACACACACACACACACACACACACACACACACACACACACACACACACACACACACACGTGCATTAACCATATTTTTCTGATGACAGTACTTTCTGTTTCATTTGATGAACCTTATAGTGCATTTATCAAATGGAAAAAAAATAGGAATATAGTGTCATATGCATAATTATAGATAGGAACTTCAGTACTCCCACATCAGCGGCCTTTTTTATTTTAAAGAAAGAAAGATTGCATTTTCTTTTCTTTCACTTTTGATAATGTACGAATCTCTAAACAAGATCGGAACAGCGGAACATCGCAACCATTTTTCTCGTCTTCTTCCTCTTAAAAACCAGGATAAACATTCTATCTATCTACTGTTTTTTATTTATTTGGAACAGTGATGATGGAATGAAAGAATTGGATGACAAGGTGGTGTAATAAGTTTGAAAGATAAATCGTATCTGGATTTTGATGAACAGCTGCTCTTTTTATTATATGATTAAAGACAAGAAAGGAATGCGGTCACTAGATCAGTGGAACAGTGGCCGTGAAAGTATGTATAAAATGCCCGTGAAAGTAGTTCTCAGAAAATTCCTTCAATCGCTTTCTCACAGAAAGCAGTTGGAAGAAATGTGTGAAATAGAGGTCATCTATTAAATGGATTGCCCTCTTCTTGATAGCATGGAGCTTATTAGGGGGGTGTTGGATGCACAACTCCAAATGTCGTAACAATATTTTTAATATTATACAGTCTTGAGATTTAATGAAATGTTGGAGTTACGTAGTTGAAAAATAATGTTTTGAATGACAGAGGACATTGGTTTCGAAGCTGATGAGACCGAATGTGACTTGTTTGTGCAAAATCTAAGAAAAGAAGGTCTTGACTTGAGATCGGAATATTACTAAAAGTAAGTGGAAGTGAAGTAAGATCTTTTTTTCTGAGAAATAAGGCAGGACTCTATTTGGTAACATTGATGATCACTAGGTTATCTTCAGAACACTTGAGAAGCGTAAGGAGGTCAATGTTTTAGATAAATGCGATGAAAGATCTATGAACTTAAATCATTTGAGCACTATTGTAATGATATAGGAATGGAATATATTGGCATCATCAAAACTATTGATAATACACGAGCTTAATGGAAGGTCGTTGATATATAAGAGGTAGGCGCAGGTGAAAACACAGCCCCAGAAAACCACATCATTAGCATAGTGATCTGATGAGATGAAAAGATCCACAGTCATACGCAATGAACGACAACGAAGAAACTTGCAACCCATTGCTATAGGACACGAGACAAACAAACTATAAGATGGTAACTCGATAAGAAGTCTTCTCTGCTACAGTGGATAAGAAGCCCTCTCTATTACTCTCTATTACGCTTAAATGCCTTGGAAATATCAAGTGTAAAAACGTAAGTTTCTCCAAACTTTTCCCCGATTTTCCTCCGAATGAGGTTCAATAGGCGATCTGCGGTAGCGTGAGAGCTGCAGATTGCGATCAGTAATTAATTGGTGGATCTTCAAGAAGCGAAGAAGTTGACTGCTAATAGCATTCATTATTTTTGAGAGTGTTGATGTGATGGTAATGCGACGAAGTTAAATGGGCTGACTTTTACCTTCCTTTTTAAGAACAAGATGGATAAATGCTACTATGCCAGATAATATGGCAGCTTATAAGTAATAAAAGACGGGCGTTAATTCTGGAGCCCAAGTCTGTACCAGGGATCTTATTAGTATCTACGTTATTAAGAATATTTCTCTTTCTGATGAAAGTTCAGAAAAGAAATTCAGTGGGTTGTTCGTGGTAAGGTGTGAGGTAATTTTTCCTTGATCATCAGTACAAGATTCAGAGAATAAGAAGACTGATACCAAGAGATTGTCTTTATCTTTAGGTAATGTTGCCAGGATATCGTCATGTAATGACCAAAGATATATCCAATAACAACTAGTAATTAGAAGGCTCAACTGCCATTTGAGCAGGAAGTAAGTTTGTTGAATTTGGTACTTACAAAGTTTGTTGATGATATTTTTATAGATGTAGGACGCCAGCTCAAACAAAATAAGAAATTGTAACATTTCAATTGTGCCATTTAATGTATGCTGAATTTTTATCTTGGATTGGTTTGGCACATGTTGATTCTCTAACATGTGCCAAGGATTCGATAGTAGTTGAGAATTTTGCTTGGATTGAGTAATGAAGGCTCTCATCCCATCAAGGATTATTTCTGATATTTGGTTAGTGCAGGCATTACAAGAAAATAGAAACAACAGGTATATTATAGAAAAGAAGGCATGGAAATCTCGGAAGTTATCCAAGTTTGCCGTTGTAGTGTCATAGCACAAGCGGCTGAGATTGGCTGGCAGAGGCCGATCTGTAGCATTCTGTAGAACAGGAACACGGATAAAGATATGGTCGGAGTCATCAAAAGGGAAGTTAACATTTGCAGTTTATTTGGAGGGGGGAATGTTGGGAGAATGATGAGGATTATCCAGTTATATCGTGCTGGTACGCGAACAACGCAAATTGTTCGGCTACCAACCCGAAGATCATTATATTATTATGCTGTTGGCAGAGTGCAGAGGATAAATAATTAAAAATCATTGCGGTCATTGCAATTCGAAGAGAGTAATAGGAGCAGATAAAAGTAATAGAGTGAATTAAGGAAATCTTAAGCAAAAGCTGATCATATAAATGATATTCAAGAGTTAGTAATATCTGACATTGAATGACAGATCTAACAAAGGCACATAATGCAACTTTCTTATGGAATGAATCATGCATAATGTAATTAGGATAGTTAAGGTAACTGTAGTTGTAGCCAATGCCAGTTGAGATTCAGTAAGGAATAATAAGTTAAAATTTGATGTACGAAAATGATGTACATAATTAATGTTTAAGTTGAGGCCCCGCATGTTAATTTATTTGTTTGTTTGTTTTTCACGGGAAATTATGAACTAGAATTATAAATTGACTATGCAGTAGACATTCCTAAAATTGAAGAATTAAAAGCTGAAGAAAGAAAATGAAAAAGAAAACTTAATAGTTTTGTGAGTTAGCAGTATTTATTGCGGTGATGGTTATATGTTTCCAGAATATCCTTGCATTTCATTTGTATGATTAAACTGTCTTTTTTTTTTTCATATACAAGAGTGCTAATTTCACAGCAAAGAAATTTTTATAAGTACATTTTATTTAATTAATTGTTTTTCATATCACATATACAAACTACCTTCATAAGAAAGTCAGAGAGATAACTCACCTGAAATGATCATAATAAGGAAGATTGCAATTAATACACCGCAAACTGGAAGAGAAAACAAATTAGTGTTAAATATCCAAGGAGATAAAGCAACCAGTAAAACTTCTTCCAACCTAAATTTCTTCAGTTATGCTTATCTTTAGATAATATGGGTATTCGGTAGTCAAGGGGATAAAACAATACTTTTTGAAATTGCTTCCGACTTTAACTTTCTTCAGATAATGCACCCAAGATTTCAAACATACACTTCAACATACACCGACTTTTTATAAGTAAAAAATCCTATTAGTTTTACGTAGTAGGCCGATATATGAATTCCAATCAAATTCCGATATATGAATGCCTACTTCTTTCCTAGGTTAAAAAATATATACAAACATTTGAGGAATCGATAATGTAATGTATATACAATATGCAGCTAAATATTTGGCTGTTACCAAATGCAGAATACAAAACTGTAGTGAAGGGTATAAGCACACACTAATCTAGTGTGTGTGTGTGCATATGGCCCTGTGTTCAGACAGCATACAGTGTACACAGATAACACACACTCATACGTAACGTGTTTTCAAATGTTCATATAGCATCCTCCACTGCAGCTCTGAGTATATGTAGATTTAATCCCATTTAATATTCCATTATTTTGATTGCGGTATTCTTTCATGCTCGAAGATGACACCTATGTTTCTTAATAGAAATTCACTCAGACCGGTGGATGAGATTTTTCTGTTGTTCTTCTTCTTGCAGTCTAGTTTTCAGTATGATCGTGTGAATGTGGATCGCATAGACAACTATCGTAGATGTGGCAAATTATTTTGATCATTATTGTATAACCTAAAAGCGATGTTCGCTCTGAGCTGTGCGCTCCTACATGCGCGCACAAGTCAAAAAGGGGTAGCGCACACGCCTAGTAACTGCGCGCACAGATTTGAGAATTTCTCATTTACAATCAATAATCTTTGAACAACGAATTATAAGACGTCAACAAGTTTCAGAGCCATATTTGTTTACGGTCTGCAGTCTCGACAGTAGTTACTTGAACTCATGCAAACAGTTGGAGTTTGGTAACTGCGCGGATTTAAGATAATTAATTTAGTTTTTAAATATTACAGGTTAGAGTTTAACGAAAAAATGCCAATATTAATATGAGAAATATTACATTAGTACACACTGAGTCTGTGGCTACGCGCAAAATGTTTTTCATATGCAAACAGTGTATGAAATGAGCCTGCAATCAGAGGAAACATTGCCTGCAAACCTTCACAAAATCGTATTCCCGTCTTCGAACTCATAGTCAATTTGATCACTTTTTCAATAAAACTCGAATTTTTCTCGTTTTCGTTTTTAACGTGAACTGCTGTCTAACGAATAGATTACGCAGTTGGGTGAAACGGCGTGCTGTTTGGTTGGAAAGATAAAAAAGCTTTAATCCTTTTGAACAACCTAAAATATTCAAATCATTTTGTAAGTGCTGAATATCAGTAGAATCATTGCTCTGCCTATCTCCGCATCATCGACAAACAATTGCACATCTGATCTTAAACCATGCCTGATGTCATGAATGTATAGAATGAACAATAATGACTCAAGGACTGAACCCTGAGGTACTCCACTGGTCACTTTAAATCTGACAGATTAACACTCACTGTATACCACCTTTTGATATCGATCTGTCAACCCTCCCCTGATACAAGTCATGAAATTATATTATATTCCGATCCCATATTCTCCAGTTTATGCAACAGTCTTCCGTGTGGTATCCTATCAAATGCCCTAGAAAAATCCAACATTATTATAGTGTATCAATTCCTTTTATTCAACTCGGCCGTAACATTGATATAAAATATGAGCAAATTTCTAAAAATTACCTTCCTTTAGTAAACTCATGCTGCTCCTTACGGAGTATAGCTTGTTGTTCTATCCACTTCTGTGCTAGTTCTTACCAACTTCTCTAAAATCTTCACTACCACACTAGAGATACTTAGAGGTCGGTAGTTAGACACGTCAGTTTTTGCACCGCCCTTGTACAGTGGAACTATCATACATGCCTGTCATTCCTGGAGTATCATTCCTGAGCTGAGACTCAAGTGTACAAATATGTGAAAGGCCTAGTCAATCCGCTGAATATTCCTTTAGCAAACGGCTGATATTCGATCTGTTCCTATAGACAAATTCTTATCCAGGTTATGCCACAGTTCTTCCACCTCATTTTCATACATATACAACTCTTCATCCAATGTAACTGTAGCACTATGCAACATGTAACATATACCTGATTGATATATCTTAGCAAAAGTTAGCACCCATTTGCATTCAATAAAGTTATTCTTTCATATTCATTCTTTCTTTTGCTTGCGGCATAATTTCTTTTCATATTACGATTTAGCTTTCCGCAAAATACTCGTTACTTTTCTAGTCTGAGCTTTATTTATTTCATAACTCATCTCAGTCTTATTCTCACTATATTCTTTCCACATCATCGTCTTCCTCTTGTGGATCTCTTTGCTAATAAGGTTGCACATCCATTTCACTCCCAACCTATTTATTCTTCGATCACTAGGGATACATTCAGATACCGTCTCATTTAAGCACTGTTTCAAAGATTCCCATGCATTGCTAACATTTTTCCCATTCAGTAACGGATACCATGGGACCAAAGATAACATTCTCCTAAGTTGATCATAATTTCCAGCTTTGTAGCTCAGCATGTAGCCTGTTTTAATCAGAGCATCAATACAATTAGATACTTCCCAAGAAAGCGCAGGATGATCACAGTCACCAACTGGTGGTAAAATAGTCATATTCTTAACAGAGACACCCCTCCCCTCTAACGCTATGAGCAACACCAACACTTTTTGACCTCGAGTTTCTTCTTTCGCATGCTTCTTGAGAATCTCGCCGCTATTCAATAAATTCCTCTTCTTTCTTATCATGAGCTTCTCTTCTATTAAATCAATGTTTGGAAAATTAAAGTTACCCGTAAGGCTCAATTGGCGATGCATTTCTTCTTCATCCACTGCAACTTAGCCGCCCCGTCTGTAGCAACACCCACCATATATTTCATTCTGTTAGCCTCCACTTCACATCAGATAGACTCAATCACCGCTAATTTGGACATTATTACCATCATTGTTTTCTTGCGTTTCTACCCTAACTGGGCTTACGTTATCTGATACTTCCTCCTCTCCTATCTTTTCTGTCATTCTTAAAAATAGTATACCCATTACACTCGATCCCAATCACCATATCTGATTCTGATAACCAGGTTTCACTAATGCCAACAATGTTAGGCCACATTATATTCAATAAATCAACGAACTCAAACCCTTTGTTTCTGATGCTCCTGGCATTTGTGTATAGACATAATAATTTACCACCTAGCCTATTCATATATTTAGATATGCAATCTATTTTGTCTTGTTCTAGAATTTTCTCTTTTTCCTCTCCAGACATACTCAAAACGTCTGAATCCGCCCCTTCAGCACATACATAACCAGGTTCAAAGACATTCATGTCTTTATTATGTGTGCATACCCTAACCGAACTTTCACACACATTTTTCCCATTCCTCCCTTGATGATCTAGTTTCCATGACTCTCTACCAAGAAGTAATTTTTCCAGGCTCCTGATGCTAAATGAATTCAAGTGCCGGCCATCCCTCTTGTGCAAGTCTTTTCTGCCATCAAACTCACTCCACACCTAAAAACTCGCATCCATTTCTTCAACACAGCCTGCGGGTGAAATCATTTGCTATCATCGTCCTTCTTAATTCAGTACTGTCATATATGGGTAGCAATCAATTTCAAATTCATCAATCAAGTTCAGTACTTTCCTGCCTATTCTTGTTCTGATCTTTTTTTCTTATTCTATCTAAGTTTAGTCAAACGTTTTTCCACTTTTTCCAATTCTCTGGTCGATTTTTTCTAATAATTTCTTCAAATCGAAATATTTCTAATGTCAGCTTATTCTCAGATAAATTATCATCATCCTTTATTTCTATAATAGTTTCTTTTTACGGTTCCAATCTATGTTGTTAAGTAATTCCGTCTTCTTTTGTATTCATCTTGTAAAACTATATTGTTAGACTACCTCTTAAGTTGTTTCCATAGGACATTTTTTCTTTCTATATCTATTAATGTTTTCTGTTATCCATGGATTACGTCTAGTTTGTCAGCGTATTTTTATTTTTGTTATTGCTTAGATATATATTTATTAAATGTAAGCTTAAGGTTAGCAGATAGCATAGATAAAATCTTAAGATGCTACATCTGCATACAGTCTATTTTCTGATTTTGCCGTTTGCTATAGTTTCATTTATGATGCTATTATACAGTTTTGTAGTCTCGGTCAGTTTAAGGGGTTCAGTACGCAGCTGTAGTGCACTGACATAATGGTCTGCCAGTTTGCACGTTATGATGACTGCTATATAGCTGTTTGCAGAGGCTTGCATATTTATGTAGTCAATACATGATGAGGTGACTGTATTTTCAACCATCTCTTCTCGTGTATGCGACTGTATGGATGGGGCTATGTTATACGCTGATAAGAGGTCTAGGTATTGTGCTTTGTTGTTATTTATGTTCATAATATTTATATTTATGGCACCTATTATTATCAGGTATTCAGAGGCGCCTTCTTCTGTGGTAGAAAACTGATACCTTTGTTGGTGTGCTGCTGTGTCAGAAAACACAGCAGCACACCAACAAAGGTATCAGTTTTCTACCACATACTATACATACATTACTATATCCAACCAGATCCCGCCTGATTGCAGTAATTATACAACAGAGTTGCATGCTATTCAGCTTTCACTTGTGCATATAAAAGAAAACCGCTACGAAAAGGGTGTAATTTATAGAGATTCATTGAGCTCAGGCAATTTCCTCTCCTATGTATAATGTGATGTCTTACACACGTTGTACGAAATGAAAACTCTTAATTTTGTTGTTCGGTTGTACTCAGTGGTGAGCTATGGACATTTTAACAAAGGACTTGCATCGTCGAGGGAAAAAAAAAAAGAAAGCTGTATTTCACACAAAAACGTTTATTAATACAGCTTGTGTAGAAATTCCAATCAAAAGGTATGAGAGGACAATCAACCACTAAGGGCTATCATTTTTAAACAAATCGTTCATGTTCTAAACATGAAATATTTGCAGACAATCATCCGTGTTAATTTATCTTACATAAGAAAAACATTTTTTAACTATCAAATTATAATAAGAATGAAATCTTTTATAATCTTTTATAAAACATTTGATTGGCTACTGGTTTTACGATTGGCTATCAGAAGGGAGAAGGGTAAAGATAGCACATGCGCTTATTTTATTTTCAAACTTGGGCGCATTCGTTATAGAGGAGTTGAAACAATAATTCCAAATAATCTATACACTGCCGAATAGACTAATTTTTGTTAGGTTACGGTATGAGTGAGTTTGTCGCTTAATATATTTTTAAAAAAAATTTTTTTTGAAAAAATAAAAAAGTAAACAAGAAGAACAAAGGGGTTCCAAATTTGAGAAAAATTTAACAAAGGGCTCGCGCGAGTCCCCGCGAGCCCCTTTTAGCTCACCACTGGTTGTACTGTATTCCCAGCCACATTCGAATTAAGGAAAATGAGACTGCATCTGCGGCTGCTAGATCAAGTCATACTCTTTCGACGTACTGTTAACAGTACTGTATACAGCTTACAGACACTTCATAAGATCAAAGCTAATCCCAATAGCAGTCATCATTGGAAGGAAACATTGAACAAAATACATGACAATAAGCCTGAAATTAAGCATTAGCATTCTAGTCAACGTAGAAAGAGAAGAGAGGAAGTTGTTCTTGCTAGGCTCCGAATAGGTCACGGTCATTTTACACATTCTTATTTACTGAAGGCTAATGACTCACCTGAGTGCGAAAAATGCAACACACGTCTCGTTTTGCTATTTGTCATATTATGGTGGAGACTATAAGAAAGATTCTTCACACGAGAGAGGAATGAAATTTTTACCTATCTGGCCAAGGCATATACACCCAGGCAGATGCTATCAGACAAATTGCATGATGCTTTTAACCTTCTACAAAGAATTAATTTATACAAACACATTTGACTGTAATTTTATCTATATGTAGATACTGCATTGCTTAGCTTAATTTTTGCATACACATTATTTATTAATGTATCTTGGACTATTTATGTACTGCTGTAATCTGTAATTATGGCCATAGGGGATGGATGGATAAGAGTGTGTCATAAATTGATTAAGATATGGGGAAACAGGATCATGGCCTAGAAACTGGAAGAAGTCGGTTTTCGTACCACTACATAAGACTAGCGATATGCAAGATTGCAAGAACTTTAGAACTATTAGTTTAATCTCTCATGCAAGAAATATTTTATTGAAGATCATTCCAACTAGGATTGAGGAGACCAAAGTAAAGTTGAAGATCAAGCAAGTTTTAGGAAATAAGAAGGTATCGGAGATCAGATCCTTGGACTTAGATCATTGAAAAGTATAAAGAATTTAGGCTCCCTATGGTAATGTGGGTCATAGACTGTTCTAAAGCTTTTGACTGTGTTCGCAGGTGAAAGTGTTGGGAATAATGAAAAGTTTTCCTCAACACACTATCAGGTTGATTGCTAACTTATACAGTGAGCAAGAAGCCATCGTAAGAACAAGTGTTCGGCTAAATGATTGGCTTCAGGTTGGAAAGGAAGTTAGGTAAGGATGCCCCAACTTTGCATCATCTGCATTCATTTGAATATCCGTTTGCAAACTATGTACTACATCATTAACAAGCAGATTAAACGCAACAGTCCTCGGTGAGAACCTTAGGAATTCCACTGGTAACTATCTTCTTGAACGACATAGTTCCTCTATACATAAACTTTTGATATTTATTAGCGAGCCAGTTTCCTATCCAATCAGCTTTTTCCTCACCTGTTTAGTATCTATGCTGACGACATCGCGCGTGTAGCATTTGATGAGCTTAAGGCAGGAATTAGGATAGACAGTGCAGTAATCTGAGGTACGCTGATGATACAGTACTCCTTTTTTAATGACAAGGAAGAATTTTGAAGTCCTCTGTTCAGTAAGAACAGAGGACTTCAGCTCAATCCTAGCAAGGCAAAGATTATGGTTAGGAAATACGGACAAGGAAGGTACTGAGAAACAAGTGTACCTTAATGGAGAAAGAATTGCTGAAGTCAGAAAGTTCGAATATCTGTGATCCATTATTAATCTCAAGAATTGCTGTTCAGAAGAAGTTCAGGAATGGCTAAAACAACAGTCAGAGGTTGTTTAAATGGAAGCATGGACTGTCTCCACAGGAACAAAGGATTTTGGATTCAGCTGTTTTTTCCAAAAGTGACTTATGTATGTTAGACTTGGAACCTAAAGAAGTCTAACAGGAAAAGGATAACTGCTTTTGAAATGTGTTATAGAAGGCTATTAAGGATATCATATACTGAAAGGTGAACAAACTGATCAGTGTAGAAAGGATCCGTAGAACTTTAAGAGACTCCTTAAGGATATTGACAGAAAACATTTGAAAAACTTTGGACACAAAATAATGGAAGGAGGACTTCCCAAAAGAGTAATAATAGTAGAAGGTAAAGTTCCTAGGAAAAGAGGAAGGGATAGACCGTCAATGAAATAGATGGATATTGAGCCTATGGTGACTGATCTTCAGAGAGTTGAAGCGTCAAGAAAAGTATACAGCAGGACGACCAGGCGATGACTGGTGTGGACATCACCGAGCATTTGGGTGACCATACGGCATCTGATGATGCCCAATGAACAGATGGATAATTGGTATCTTCACATATACAGTCCACTAAAATCGCTCTGAAATATCAGTACATCATTCGTAATTGGCCCAACTTTGCATCATCTGCATATAGTTAAATATCCGCTTCCAAACCACTTGCTATATCATTAACAGATTAAACATCAATACTCCAGGAGAGAATCCTGTGGAATTCCTCTATACATAACCTTTTTGATATTTGTTAGAGAGCCAGTTTTCTATCCAGTCAACTAACCAATTATCCAAACCCATTTAATGTCACTTAATAGACCAGTTCATTACGTGGCTCTCTGTCAAATGCCTTTGAAAATCCAGAAATATCACCTTATAAGAATCACCTTAATTCAAAACTGTAGTGTCATCTTCTAAATTGTACATAAATTACTGAAACAAAATCCCCCTTTCTTTACATTAAAAGCAATATGAATTATTACTTTTGGTTAAAGGAAAATCATTTTCATTTAATAATAGTCTTACCTGCAAAAGCGCAATTTTTTTTTCTTCTGGTCGGGTTATTTTTCCTAATCAGCTGAAGTATACTATACACTTCTCCTGAAAGACAATTTATATAATATCACTTTGATAACCACATTTCATCTGTAAAGAAATGCTCTCACAGAGAATGCTATGCTACTGACGCATGGACCTCTTCATTCAAGAGGCCCCTTTATTGACAAGACTCCTCGAATATTTTAATCTTATTAATTATTAATATGGAAAATTGGATAAACATTTTCAAGAGAACCGATAAAAAAAGAGTGGAAATATGACTTGTACCTAATAACATCCTGACAAAAATAATGTGCATTTTGTTTATTTTGAAAGGAATTGCATCCTTTGTTAATCAGTATTAGATACAGGTTCATTCAATGAGGTTCAAATGTTTCAGTCTTTTTATTCGTTGTTTAAGAGGTACTTGCGCGATGAGAGATAATGTTATTTATTTAAGGCCATATATTTAGGCCAGAATATTACAGGCCATCATCAATGATGCACAATAGTTAATTAGTTAATTGCAAAGTGTAACGCGAACAATGTTTGAACAAGTAAGAGCAGTCTGATGTTATACATAAAACATCGCAATGGCACAACTGAGTAAATATTGCAATATTGATAATTCATTAGTTATTTAAAAATTATTGATGTGTGATTAAAATAAGACTTTCCATTATCTTAGAAAGAGACAGTCGTTTCGATTTAACTTCAGGCGATGAAGAAAGGCCTCGGAAAAATTATCAACGGTCTCCATCTTGAAAAGATAAACCGTCAATTATCGAAAATTCAAATTTAATTAATTTTAAACTGTCTTATTCGAAACAGTTATAATAACCTGCTAGTGTAGCACGTAAATGGTCATCAACACATGCACGACTACAATTTTTAGATTTATATTCAAGTTTACTTTAAAAATTATTTTTGTTTCAATGTCACCTTACTAAAAACTTTTTTATCAGCGATATGAAATTAAAAATACCCTCTTAAATTATATTTAAGACATTTTTTTAAAAAGATGGAGTCGTTTCTGTTTTGATTTCAGTTGGGCCATCTTAATGGCAAAACTAAATTGTGAGTGTATATATTCCAAAAACATCTCTAGTTGAGTTGTGATAATGAATGCAATCAAAAATATGCATTCTTTATTACAACTGAAGGACCGATTTAAGGAATAATAACAGATGTAATAACTTAAGGATTAATCTTCAGTTTTGAGTAATGTATGATTAGTGCGGTACTAGTTATACCTCCGAGGATACTTTAAAGATTACTCGTATGAGGAAAAAACTCCCCTAATTTATAGCTAAATTTTCGTTATAGGAAACATTTATTCTAGTTCTTTCGGTAATGTACTCATTCCATGTTTTCCATGTTTTTCCATTCGTCTTTTGAGATAGAATGAGTTTTAAAACGAGCATGGGAATAACATCATTTCGGTGCTACTCATTTATTTAAGGAAGACGATATTCCTAGTCTAGCTTTATTTATTTTTCCTAAATGCGATTATTGAGAAATTATATTAAAAAGTGCATAAATTGCTCTTGTTTTTTGTTTATGTATGATAAGGGTTGTTATTGTTTCTGGATAACAATAATATATTTCGTTAAAAACTGTCAATCTCTTATACCTCTAAATAGGTTGATCGCCAAAATGTTCTGTTGGCATTAAAATATACAAATCTAAATTAGCGCCATAAATTGAAGACGCAAGAAAATAACTATTGAAATGTATACAAGATACTTCAGGATTACTTAGTAACTCTTTTTCAACATACCTGAAAAAGAGGTTACTTCGTGACCTCTTTTTCAGGTATCTTGAAAAAGAGCTACTAAGGAACCTCTTTTTCAGCAAACCTGAATCATTATCCCATGAAGAGTTGACAGACGTCAAAGGAATCACTATTGGTAGATGATGATGACAGTGGACTTGAGTGGTAGGACAGTGAGCCATCTGAAAAGTAAATGCCATAAATGAAAAAGAGTGAAACTTATTAAATAGCATTATCATGGCGACCATAATCGCCAAAGGTTGAAATTATCTATTTTCCCTGCTATTTCCGCAGGACTTTAAAAATTTTGTGCTGGCTCACCATTAAAGTAAATCTCATTTGTCACTAGCCTGGATGTACTCTAACCGAATCGGTCGCCTGATATATCCCAGATTAACTTCCAGGATTAAGGAATGTTAACAACTGCTTATATATTAGTGTGTTTATCAGTCTGTGAACAAAAAAAACTTCCATTTTATAAGTGATACTAGGTCATTTATTATTATTATTATTATTATTATTATTATTATTATTATTATTATTATTATTATTATTATTATTATTATTATTATTATACTTTTCTTTACGGTTTCGTTTCTAACACTTATATTAAGCCTTGAATCACTTTTATGAAAAAAATCAACAATTACTTCTCTGTGCCATAAGCAAACATCGAAAACATTCGGTATTATAAAAACTCTCAATTAAAAAAAACGTCCCTTAGGTCTCTACATATAACAGCATTAGTGCGCTTCTGAATTCTGACTGGCTCCGAAATATTGCCGGATCAACAGGACTAGTGATTTCTTATAACTGGTCCTGTTCATATGACTGAATCGACATCACGTAAATAAAGCTGATGATTAAACTGAAATCCTCTTATTTTTTTACTCGTCAACTAAAAATTGTCACTCTTCACGGATGAGCAGCGTATTTTCAAAGCCCTGTATATCCGTTTATATGTAATATTTAGGTATAAGATAATTTTCCAACAAAAAAAGCACATTTGTTTTTAGCGATTTCGAAAAATGTATAGGAACCTGATACATTCGCTTTGTTTATATGCATGTAATGACTCAAACTACTAAACAGAATTGAATGAAATTTGGTCATTTGGATCTATACTATACTTTGTCTGGTCATCTCAGTTTATTTTAAATGAAACTTTTTTATTCATGGTAAAATAAGGCAAATTCGAAACTGTTAAAATATGCATTGAAAATAATAATAAATAAACGGTGTACAGCAATCGTAGTTCCCTGAGTCAGTCATATCGGGAATTAGCTGATAAATATCTTCACACTCAAGAACTGTACGCCTTCCCCCTTCCCTCACACTATAAGTGTTTAAGCAAAGGACTCTGAGTGAGCTAAACTACTACGCATGTATTTTTTAAAGAATTTTTTGATTTATAGAAATAAAGTGCGACATTATTTTTCATTTATTTTATTATTCATAAAAATATATATAATTTAAAACATACTTAAAAAAGTGCTTTAGTCAAAAGTAACTGTCAGGAGATGCTTTTCAAATAGTATTTTTCTTCTTTTTTATCATTTTCTCGCGATGACTGAAACCTCTAGCCTTCAGTACTTAAGCCAAAAACTGCCTTCGAGTCAGTTACTCTGATAACGAATCACATCACGATACAGAAACACCAATGAAGATTTTCATGATTATCTCAGATAGTCATAATTATTGGCTTATGCACTACAGGTAGTTTATTTATTGTGATATGTAGCAATAAAACAATGTTATTTAGATCCGTCATTTGGGATCCTAGAGAGGGGGGGGGGAAGTTCTATGAATATAAACGTATTCCTAGTGAAAATCAGATTCTGGAATGGGTTTTGAAATAGCTAATTAGAAATACGGTCGAGGCTACAAATGCTGAGCGTAGTGTATCTCTTAAATGGGTGATTTTCTTCTCCGCTTTACCTATTTTGAGGAATTAAAAAAAAAAACAAATTTCTGGGGGAGAGAGAGAGAGAGATTGTGGGAGAGTTCCTCTCCAATCTCCGTAAAAGATATGCGATAATGCCTTCGCACCCAATAACTGTGCACTCACCCCACTATAAATATTTAATCAAAGGACTCTGAAGGGAGCTAACTATAGAATCAGCTGAAGAAAGATCTAGAAAATCGGCATACAAAATCGAACCTATGACGGTCTTTCTTTGAAGGAGGATCCAACACCGTGAATCAAACAACGCCATTTCCTCAGGGCTTCACAGGCATACTTTAAAGTAAATTGATCATATATATATATATATATATATATATATATACTTTAAATAAATGTAATTCTTACTATACACTGATATTTGAGGTTTTTAATACTTTGTTTTTCATTGAAATTTAGGGATCAGTTTAAATATGCACGTTGTTATAATAAGTGTATCGACTAGGTCATATTGTAATAATATTCTCCGTTCAAATCGAATTACCTTTCTCTATTGACTTAGAAGTAAATTAATGTTCTTCCTGTCAGGTTAATAGCCTGGATGGATAGTCCAGTGGTAGGGCTGCTATCTTAAGGCTTCTGAACCTGCCTGCTTCCAAATTTATACCCGTAGGAAAAATAGGATATATTGAAGAGGAAAGAGTATTTAGAGGGAACATAGATATAGGCCAGAAATGGAAAGACTCTATAGCGCTCCAGTACTCTAATAGCATAAGGGTCATAAAATAAGAAGGGTTTGCTGATAAGGCCTTATAGGAAAGATTAAAGTTAGTGGATGTTCCTTAAATCAGAGGAAGAAGAAGAAGATAGATCCAGCTAGGGGACGATGGGAGTGCCACTTCACTTACAATCAAGATGATTGCCCCCTTATGGCCCTGTTGGTACACGAGTCATTCAATATATTCGGACCACACCACCATATATCTGGTGGGCTCCCCTATCCACCATCTAGGGCGCTCTCTCTGTAAAGGTTACATGCCCCCCCCCCCCCTTTCGGGGGTTCCTGTATTGATGGAACGCGTTGAAAGAATGAAAAACAGAAAGATTACCAAAAACAAGTATTAAATTACAAACTATTTGGAAAAAGAAAACTAGGACGTCCTCTAAAGTGATTCAACGATGACTTCTAAGACTGGAACAGGCCATTCCAGGCCTAAACCCTTGAACAGCGTGATAGTGATGATGAATATTCTCCGTAACGAATGATTTTTTTCTTTCTGTTTATTAAGACAACTAATTAACTTATAATAAATTTCATTTAATCTACAAGCATATTTTGCAGTATAATTATAGTTAATTGGGTAAAAGCTATCACCTATATTATATAATATTTACCCTTATCCAAATTCTCCGGAACACACAAACTTAATCTGAAATCACCAGGAATTGCTCACTGTCAGTGAGGCCTGTTGAGCACTCGTTAATATTTTATATGAATTGCTGCTGTTGTGATGAAATTCAGTAAACTTCTTTAGTGGGATTGCATATCTTTTCCACCGAAGTTCACGAATGCTATCAGCAAATTTTGCATAGATGACGCAACGCTTAGTCTTGTGATACTCTTAGCCACTACTGAAATAGAAAACTTAACTCACCACGAACATTTCCGGATTATATAGGTTTTATATTTGCTAATCCTTACTATAAGCGGAAAAATTAATTAAAAATTGGCTATAAAATCTATTTAACGCGACATTTAATTCAGTTAGTACACAATGAGCATGTTTCCCACTGCATTTCATTAATCATTTATCTTTCTGAGTCAGTCACAAGCTACCGCTTGTTATCTCATCATTAGAAGAGATAATCTCTTTAGAAGAGATAGACCATAGAAGAGATAGATAGGCCTTCATATCGTAACGAGACGATATGAAGGCCTGAAAGATATGAGCAAAAAAATACTGATTTAGTCTTCAAAACAAAACAAAAAAAAATGCAACAAATAGATTCGTTTCACTTAATATAGGTACTGCGTATCACTTGTAAAATAATAGTAGTTTTACTAATATTTATCATTTACATCATAACTTACATAAGTCAATCGCTACCATTCATACTTCAGCTCATTTGTCTTATATAACTGCGTGATTATATTCACTAGGTGCTTTACTTGGATACCTGCACATGATACGTAAGCATTACATGCAGGCTATCAGGAAGACCTATAATCTCGTGAGTCATTATAGCGTCACTCTTCAACTGAGCCCGAAATTTTAGGATGTACAGTGAAAGTTATACTAATTTATGCATCGGTGTCCGCTTATTATCTATAATTCACTATTGTTGCATTAATCCTTACCAAAACTATTGAGATTAGAGAACGTATCGCCATGTCGTAGTTTTGTTTGTTTTGGATTTACTATCAAAGCAACATAATTCATAGACCTTATAGCCAGTGCATTATGTCTGTAAATTGCGCGCCCACATGTGTGTAAAAAATCCGAGTTTCTGAGAGGAAATAGCCCTGTCAAGGCCGCCTGAGAGCGGCTAAGTCACCTTCCGAAAAGCCCTGATAAAGGTTTCTCCTCCTGAACGGTATTCGAATCCAGGTCTTTCAGACCAAAGAGCATCGTGGTTGAGATGTTTTAACATAGCAGCGTGTGCACATCGAATTCTAACATATGCGGACAACTTGAAAATTTAGCAAGATGTGAGAAAAAAACAACTTTGAATCGACGTGAACCCGTAATATTTTTGCACTTGCTTTTTTTTCTACAGAATGCCACGCGATCTGGTGTCTGTCCAAGAATGCTTAACCATTCTCATTGTTCCTTTCCAAATTTTACTCACTGTGTTATCTGTCTCGTTCATAGACTCAAAAGTACCCTGAAGAAAAATGCGAATGCATTATGATTATATAACTGAATACAGGAAGGCTGCTGCAGGTTGTTCCCAAACTGGCCAGAAGAGAGAGATGTACTTAATAATGGAAGAACAATCGACTTGCTGCATGTAGTCAGTAGGTTTGTGCTTTGAAACAAATAACACAAACTAACGTGTTTAAGTTTTTCGTTCAGGATATTTTTATCAGACATCGTACAATAGCAGTAATCCAGGTGACGATTCTTACATTTCTCTCGAGTGATTATAGTTCCTCATATCCGAACCCTACCGAGTTCTTTTTGAAGATGCTATGCATTTCAATATGTTCCGGGTTTGTTAAAGTAGATATGTAATGTACTGCTTTTTCAATTGCATTAGATGGCAGTAACGTTCTGGTTTCCTCCTTGTCTGTCCCATTCATCATTTTTTTCGCGGTTCTATCTCTGTAGATAACATTTCATTTCGTACTCACAGTGAATAAAAATAGTTATATATGCATACAGTGAATGGCAAAGAGTCTATATATGAGTCTGATTCTTGATACTGTCTGGAGGGTCATTATAAATTTTTAAAGTCTCTGTGTCAAGTGTATACGGTTTTTCAGAAAGAGGACATCTTGATTTATCCCTCTAAAATAATGTAGACGGGGTGGGGACAGTAGTCTCGATAATGTAAAGTGTATAGGTCAGAGGGGTAGCTAGGCGGAGGGGGTGGTCCACCCCAGGCTGCACTTTGAACCTTTTTGAACTTTTGCAGTTAATTCTAAAATACACTCTCGAGAACTCATTTCCAAATATTGTAATACTATTGCGAATGTTCCTCACAATTGCTGTAAGTGTTACTAGTTGTGAGAGGAGTTTTTCTAAATAAAATTGATTGAGAATTACCTACATTACCATGAAATAGACTTCGCCAATGTCATCGACGATTTTGCTAACAGAAAAGCAAGAAAAATAACATTTGAGAATGTTAAATTAAAGTTTTACTTCACAAATAAACACAGTGTATTAATTTATTTCCCTATACGTCGTTTTGATTTTTGTAGTATTTCTGGTGTGTATTGAGAGGGGCAGCAAAAGCTTCAGCTACACCAATGGTATAGGTGGATTATGTCATCTCTGTTCAGGCCAGTTTGAGAACGACCTGTAGTACCCGTCCTGTATTCAGTTATATAATCATAACGCCTTTATAACGTCGTGAGTAAAATCTGGTTAGGAAACAGTAGGAATGGATAAACATTCTTTCCCAAATCAAGAAAGAACCTTGAAAGGCTATAAACGCTATAGCTCTTGTAAAGGCCTTGAGTAACGGAAATGACAGCGCTATCAAGGCTGATAATACTGTCATCTGTTAACGGTAAGAGGCGTAGTTTCTGAAACTTCTGGCACAAAACAAGTCTGATGGGTTGATGACATCAAGCATAACTGGTTTAATCAGTTTGCAATTATTTAGCACAGTGGTTCTTAACCTGGTGTGTGTGTGCACCCCTGGGGGTGCGAGAAAGCATTTCCAGGGGTGCGAGAGAAGTTTCTAAATTTTGACCCAGATTCGATGGACGACAGCTATTTAATAAAAGACAATCTTATTGAAATACGAGCCACTGCACGTATTCAAATAGAATTTGAAAAACTGGACTTAGAACAATTCTGGTGTACACAGTTAGAACATTATCCGTAGCTGTCAAAAGCAGCATTTCAGACACGTTTACCATTTGCCACCACCTACCTGTGTGAAATGGGATTTTCATCACTTTTGCACATAAAAACAAAAGCCAGAAATCGCTTAAATGCAAGTGATGACTTATGCGTGGCTCTTTCAAAAAAGGAGCCTCGCTTCAAATGTATTATTATGACTAAACAACAACAAAATAGCCATTAAAAATTGAGATATTGTTTTGTATGTATATATAAATATATGTGTTTATTTTTCAATAAATAAATTATCTTGCAATAGATGTAATTTCCTAAATACAGAAATAGAAACACATTTTAGAAGGGGGTGCGAGAACTTCTTTTTAGATTCAAAGAGGGTGCCGATCACTAAAAATGTTAAGACCCACATTTTAGCAGATCATTGTTGATTAGAGAAATCAATTCTTAAGAGATCGGTTTTGAAGTTGGTTTGGTTGCCCGTCTTGGGGATTAGTCATGTGGAGGTCGTGAAGGTAACAGAAGACTAGTAGCTAGGTATGCTTCCAAAATATGAAGAAGTGGTCCGAGTGGATTGGAAATAACCTCGAGCAATACAAATATTCCGAACTCTTAATAATTTCAGACCTTTTGTAGAACTCTGCATGTGCTGTTGGGCAGTTCCTACAAAGTTGTATTTTTTGCAGGTTGATCTGAACCACACAAGATGAATTGTTGTATGGATATTCCTTATGACCACATGGCAGATTCCTATGGCACTGCATAATGTTTTATATATACTGATAATTTCAGATGTGATATTATAATTAATTAATTATCGCATGATGATACAGCAGCCGTGAGTTTCTTTTACGGGAATGTAAAATTTTGACAAAGCTATAGCTGTGTAGCTGTGTCAAAATTAGATTAGAATCCCATTATTGATACATCCACATCTAATTAGTAGATGTGGAATATCTTGTGGGATTAGTCACGTAATACCATCGAATCTCATCAAGAGCTAGCTTATTAAACAGGACAAATGGACATACTGTTGCATTCAGAGTTAAATGCAATGTGTCATTATGATTTCTAGAAAGCTAGCGGAAACTTAAATTAGTTTACTCCATCATTGGTCCTGGCATTGATTTTCCAACCCACTGATTAGTTGTGGACTCATTTAAATTTCTGACTTCTGATATATCCCCCCCTATTTGATGCACTTTAACTTCGTGTGTAAGTAGTTGTAAATTCGAGGGTCTTTTTAGTCTATTTCAGCGATATCAGTATAATGAAATATACGTACTTTCTGAATGAGAGATGTAGCTGTTTGGCAGATAAGATCTCTGGGTGGGGAAATTACTATCATCTTCTATCTTGTTTGGTGTTTTTGTATTTCCCCTCTTTGGTGGAGGCATGAGTACCTGCATCCAAATTCAAGGAATTTGTCTTTGCTGAGCCGAGACTCGGTCAGGTTTTTTTTTTTGCTGCGTTTGTGCAGTGTTAGTTTTCTACTTTCGCATTGGAAATGAGGAAGCAGATAACTCATTTAGAGTTTCATTGGGTAGTCTTTTTAAGACATACAGGGTGTTCGGGATAAATTTGACATATTTATAATTAATTATATTTTTCCGTAAGTTACATGTATTAACACACACTTCTCTTCATTTAAAAGTTTGGACCCTTCTTCATTCATATACAAGATGTCAGAAAGGATGGATAGCTGGAACCCACCTGAATCATGGAAGAGAATAACTTGTATCATGATGATTCGTGCCTGCCATCCAAATAAGGATATTACGACTGCTGCCCAATGCTCCCTGAATACAGTAAAAACAATCAGGCATGAACTAGAGACTTGCAATGGTGACTACGAGGATGTAGCAAGAAGAAAGATCCCTAGCAGACGATCTGATTGCGTTCGTACAGCAGAATTCCTCGCAAATCTGCAGGAACAGGTGTTGAAGAACCCTGGCATTGGAATTCGGGCTTTGTTCGTGGAGTTGCTAACTGTAGTCAAGCCCTGGATAACAAGGGTAGCCAATGGTAGGCCGTATGTATGGCAGCAGGATTCGGCCCCTTGCCACACCTCTGGGAAAAGTCAAAAATGGTTGTCTGAAAATTTCTACGACTTCACCAGTCCAAATGTTTGGCCTCCAAACTCCCCAGACCTTAACCCCATGGATTATTTTGTATGGGGCGCAGTTGAAAAAGACACCAATCGCCCTTCCAGTAATACAAAAGCCCAGTTAATGGATAAAATTAAAACAGTTTTTGCGGCCCTTCCCAGGGAGACTGTAGCATCAGCTTGTTCGAGGTTCCGAAGCAGAATTGAAGCTGTGGTCGATGCTAATGGTGGTTATTTTGAGTAAATCTTGTTGATAGTATTGTAATTAACTCTGCCTGTAATTTTTTTTGTCAATTCATTAAATTTAATAGATACAAAGAAGATTTTCTTTTTCCTTACGAAACTGTCAAATTTATCCCGAACACCCTGTAGTTGCCCTTTATTTTGTTTTATTTTTGGTGTGTGTTGGGGGTAGGTTGCGGGGGGGGTGTATGTTTCGTGGATTCGTTTCCTGAGCTGCATCTGTTTCGTTAGTGAATGTGTATTCTCGAGTCTAGCGGTTATTTTATATTCATGCCAGAAACTGATAGAGATTTTCTGGTTTAGGCTAATGATTTTTCCTTTATCTTGAATTGATATAGCCATCCGTTTCTAGCTTCTTAATGCAATATACCTTAAGAAATAATGTCTTCATGAACTTACGAATTTATAATGTATATATAATCCTATCCAGGACGATATTAAAATATTAATAATCGGTGGCAAATTATTTTATGCATCGTTATTTGTACATGAGCACTTGTCTACTAATGACTTTGATGTCAGAAGATTCTGACTTTATGTGCTGACTCTGAGTCATTTTCCTTTAACTGGGTTTCCTCTTCTTAAAAGGTCCTCTTTAAACGAATGAGAAATTTACATCGATTTAATTCAGTACATTTGATGCTATTATTATTCAGTTTCCTCAGCTTAATAGGTGAATTGGGCAAATGCCAGTTTCTTCTTCCCCTCCCCTCTTTTTTTTTCATGACTGTATTCTACGAGGTCTGGCCAAAATGCTCCGCAATTTTTATGATATCCCATACTCGATACTGTGGATGGGTGAGAAGGAACATGTTCACATTTAGTTTGACGTGCTGTGGATTAGTTGCTGCAAGTGATTCAATGGATTTAACAGAGAATAGAGTAGAGTAATTATTGATGCCAATTCAGATGAACATTGCCTGTAATTAGAATGTATAGAAAATGCAAACAGTAGAAACTGAGTGGATGTGTGAGAGTGGGTGGAGTGAATTGTTAAGAGATTGATCATTAATCAACCTAATTGCTCTCTTCTGTATTGGATCCGGTATCTTTAGGGAGTTGTTAAGGGCACTGTTCCCGATGTTAATTGTTCCAGGGTTAATCGCTGTTTCGACGTAAAGTAATACCTTAAGCGAAAGAGAAATATTATTTTTTGGATGCCGAAGAAGTAATAGTTATAATGGGCTTATGGCAAGAGAAGTTTGATGACAGAGTAATCCCAAGAAGCGAGATCTCATCTTGTATAGAGGAGACTTGGATGTTATCCAGAGTAGGACTGCACGAAAACGGTTCTTTTTTTGTAGGAGATAAGGCAGAACTTTGTTTTGCTAGCATTGAAACTGATGAGGTTATCTGAATCCCCTTCATCGGGTAAAAATAGTTTGATGGTAAAAATTTGTTCCACCTTAGGAATAGGTTGTAGGTGGGCTAATTTCCATGCTGCAAGATAGATAATAGTGGAATATGAAAGTATGAAAAGGTATGAAAGTATGAAAATGCATGGAATTTGCTTATCGCGAAACTCGGCGGGGTACAGGAAGGTTTATGAAGATGGACACGGGATTTTTCCTTTCATTTTGGGTGTTAAGACTATCCACAGTGGCACTTGCACATTACCATGGAAACCCATGTTTTAAGCCTCGGTTCTGATTTATTTATTTATTTATTTTATTTTATTTATTTATTTATTTGCAGATTCTTGTTCCAGTCGATGCCTGGAACTCCGCATTCAACGTGTTGGCCGACGAATTGCGGTTTTTATATATTATCCTTCGTAGCACCCTACGGTCACGTTTGGTGATTGTGATAGGTCGTCCACTTCGGATAGCACTGGCAGTTCAGTCCCTGCGCTTCTATCTCAGTATGGGATCACTGATTGTTGACCTTGGATTGCCCAATTTGTCAACAATTTCCCGACCAGACTGTCCTGTAACATGGCATCCTATTCGCAACGCCTCTTTCAAACTCCATCAGTTCCCTTCTCCGATATACCGACTGGAAACACGTGATTCGTAACATGGCATGATGCACCTTGCCTGTGTCCGTTAGCTTCTTTCCAAGCAGTATATATATATATATATACTGCATTTTTTTTGGCGTTTTTTTTTTTTTTTCTCAGTTGGTGACCTTGTTCCCGCTGGACGAAGGTAAGCTTAGGACGGGCTCTGCGCATGATTCGGATAGAGTGGCTTTGAATTTACCAAGGAGACAAATCCGTAAACAACATCACTTATTTTCGGGATTTGCGCAATGTCTTCTTAGAATCGATAGATAACGTCTCCGCTCTCCAATCAACAGGATGTCGATTCGAATCCGACCGAGACAAGGATATTTGTAAATATATTTAGGTGGTTTCGTGTCTTTGCGTGAGACCACACCTTCCTGATTGAAGTTCTAAAGATCCCAAAAAGTTGGACTTCAGAACTAGATTTCAGAATAATCTAATCCTTATTTCATCCACGCTACTGAAATCTTCCAAAGATTATAAAACCTTTTTAGGGACGAACACAAAAAATGACATTTAAATTAAACGAAATGTTGGGGATTTACTAAATAATATAACTCATTATACCCAACCCAAGTACGCTTCAGTTACGAAAATTGTTTTACCAAAAGGTAATGTTGATTACTATAGAACATATGCTATTATTATGTTGCATATAGTACTTGGAAATTATCAAAGACTTGATATATAATAATGTGCAATATTCCACAGTATTACAGAGAACATAATCAGCACGATCTGTACGGAGACTTGTACACGTAGGTCTCCTAATAAAATGCATTGGTGCACCCCGACTATCATTTGGAATCAAAATAATAATCCCAATAATGTATTAAACTTTAAAATGTTTATTTTTTTGTCTTCATACCTTTTCAACACAGGTAAATTACACAACTTGTATTTCTCACTCAAGCTCAATGGCGACATTCGTTAGTATAATCTCTTACGTATTTAGTACATATTTATACTTTAATCGATCATTGATACCTTAATTGATATTTTTTCTTTAATCGATCAATTATATATATATTATATATATAATTGTTATATATATAATTATATATATATAATATTCATCAAAGCTTGATTTGCTTCCTTAGTCTTAAGAAAAGGCTAATTCGGGCCCTACCCAAGGGCCTATGAGTTGTGGAAATACTTTCTGAAAATGAAAGCTGTGCCGAACAAAGCGGCCTTTTGCAGCTGCCCAATTTTTAATCCATCTAACTCGAGTGCTTCGAGATGTTTTTTCAATGTTTTAGGGATGGCGCCTAAAGCATCTTTTATTATGGGAACAACTTTCTTTTTCTTTTTACCAGATTCGTTCAACTTCGATTTGCAAATCGCGATATTTTGTAATTTTTTCATTTTCTTTGTTGTCAATCCAACTATCTCCTGGTACTGATATTTTGATAAACGTAACACCCTTGTTTTCACTTTTTTCAACCACTGTGATATCGGGTGTATTGCATTCCAAGCTTTTGTCAGTCTGGATTTTGAAATCCCAGAGTTCATTAAACTAGAATGTACCAAGATTTCTAAAAAGCCACAAGCAGGAATCCCATTAGCCATTTTTTGAATCACGATTAATATTTTTGTGTTGAGAAAATTTCTAATGATTCAGAGTAAAATCCAATTTCTTGTACTCCCTCCAATGTAGAACACTTGAAATTATTATTTTTAAGATGGCGTTAGATCTGAAATAATGTGAGACACTTCACTTAGCAGGGTCCATTTACTTCGTTCATATTTGTAGTCGTAACACTTTCTGTAACACGACGAGAAAACCAATAATTTATAATACAAATGTACGTTTACGCTTTTCATAACGTTCAATAATCTTTTATAAAAAAAGAAATTCTGGCTTGCCTGTAAAGCATCCTTTACGATCCTGTAGCGATCTCATCCATTCCATTTTAACACGATCCTCAGGATAACAATATTCTGATCTTTTCTCAGCCTTTCATTCCTTGGAATCGTGGACTTGACTAAGCACTTGGTTCACCACGATCACACGCAGAAGCAGAACTGTGAGCTAGCGAAATGTTTAACCATGATGAAGAATGAACCTGCAAGATCGCGATAGTCCTTAGGGAGTGCTTTAATATAAAGCATGAAAAGCAAAGCACATGAACATAAATTACTAAGAAAAATCATTTTACTGTTTCGGAAAACGAATTATTCACAGTTATCCGTAGAATGATTTTCTAATTCTTCTGGTCTTTGAAATGATAAATTTCAGTATTCGCGTCTTTGCTGACATTTTTAATAAGATTTATTGATTAAGGATAGATATGCATAATCACAGTGGAGTGTAATTAATATGTGAGAATCTTAATTAATATGTAAAACCACGATTTCATCTCTTTGAAATAAACGAATAAGTGACATCGCAAATATTTCAAATGCTAGCACAAATATTTACATATTTATATGGAGATATATACCTAATCTTACTTATATACATACTAGAGTAAGAACTGTTTTAAAAGATGTATTTATTCATTCTAATTATCCATCGAAGCTTAAGTTGAGTTTCATTTTAAATAGTACGAGTGCAGCATTTAATCATCTACGGCAGCGAGATATGTGTAGGAATGGCAGTGAAATGGGTAAATACTGCCGAAATATTTAATTCATGTACCGCATTAACAGTAATGTCTTAATTATTTCTTATATTTTTTGAATTATTAAAGACTTCTCAATTATTCTATTAAATTAAAATATAATAAAAACAAATAAAAAATATAAAAAAATTTTTGATGAATATTTGAAAAGCAAAATTATTTGAATATTCGTCTGGAGGTTTAAAATTGTTTTTTCCTTCTGTTGTTACACACAAATACGTTACGTTGAATGTCACATTTCAAATGTACTGAGCTTCATTTTTTTTTTTTTTCAATTCTTGTCCAAGTACAGAATGCTAATTTATAAATTAATCTTTAATCATATAAAATTAGTAAATAATTTTTGAACTTACCTAAGCAAGTCATTAGTCTTCTTGAATCGAATTCTTCTTCAAGATTCTCGAAATCTCAATGTCACAAGCATTGTGGCTGCGTCTTATATTCTCACAGCTGGTGAACGCCCTACTCGCGCATCCACAACACATGTGTTGCTGTTATTTTCAAAAACATTTCATTGCCTTTTTTTTTAATCAGTCACGCCTGTTTACATTCGTATTTTTGACAGAATATAAACATATGTGTGCACACTCTACTTGACAAGTGTATGTTCGCAAGTGTGCGTGTGCGTCTTATACCATTCATTGTGTGTGTGTGTGTGTGTGTGTAATTACCTTTCCGTCATAAACTTAAATCTTCTTGCTGAACGAGTTGTCTGATTCGGACGCCTTAAAGACTCTTTTTTATTTTTAATTGCGCCTGTCTGCTTTCATTTAAATTATGGTTTTATTAACTTAATAAATTCCAAGGAAATTACGACGCAGCACTTTTGATAAAAGGCAACAATATCGCTCTTAATAAAATGTATTTTAGAATAATTTTAAGCACCTCTTACTTGCCTTAGCATTAGGTTTTGTCACGTGGTCTCATAAATAGTGTCATTTATCCTCATCGCTATGCTTGTTTATGTCTATTTGAATGTTTGAATGATCAGGGTATGCCAACAAGAATTTTGGCTTCTTTAAGTTTTAAAATTTTATATCGAATATTGTTCAATGTTGATAGATGCGTAAAATATAAAGAGATGAATTCGCAAAGAGAAATAAATATAAAATTCGTTTAAATGATTTCATCTACGTTTGATAGAGATCTGAGATATGCCCTTTCCAAATCTCAACCTGGATGATATACCCGAATGACGATTTTACAATAAATTTTGTCCGAGCAATATTCAATTCAATTTTATTATAATTTATTTCCCCAGCACAGTATTTAGTAGCTTAATAGTATATAGTGTGTTGTTTTCATATTCACAATCCAGATCGGGCGTAGCCATCTTCATTCTATACGAGGGCCAATATATGATGAGTGGTAGCGTCACGGACTGCACGCTTTCAGATAGAACTTAAATAAAAATAAATTCTGCATTTTTTCAAGGAATAGTTATATTTATTGAATTACTATATTTGTTAAATCATTTTACTATTGGGAGAACAATATAAAATACTTGATTGATTTAAATATAAGTTGTTAAATTAAATTTAATTACATATTTCTGTTTTTTAACATGTAACACAAGTTAATGAGAACACTGTGGGCGTTCATGTGCTGCAACAAGTTCATAAACGTCGATTTTCAACGATGGTGACGATATTCGTAACCATCGTTGAAGGTGTGCATCCGAAGCGGTGGTACCTGTCAATTTTTTGGATGTTAAAATTTCATGATTCGGCGATCTGCTTTAATGTCGTCATCAGCGTCTCGTTTATTTTCAGGAAGTTGATTATAACAGCGTTACCTTTGTTCTATTTTGTTTTCTGCTTGTATTGAACCGTGCACTGCTGTCATGATAAGGTTAAAGAGCATGTTGGTGTTTTCATCGGCATTTACGTCATCGTCTAGACGCTGGTCTTGAATCACTTTAAGTTTTCTATTGTTTTACTTACTTTAGAGTAAATCTCAAGAGTGATAAGGTGATATTCGATATTCTTCTTCCGCTTGACGAGGTTTAGAAATTGTTGAACGGAGGTGAGGCACTAGAGACAGAGAAATGGTTGGTTGAGGTCAAAGGCAAGTTTGCGCGCACCAATCTAGCATGCACCCACTAGCAAGAGAAATTACACTTAAAACTTTCTTTCGTTTGTTTGTTTCCTTCATTTGGAGTTTGCAACTACGGCACTTCATGTGATGATTTATTTATTATTATTTTTATTTTATTTTATTTTTTATTTTTTTATTAGTGGGCGACTGTCTGTCTGCAGTAGGGATACTCAAAGCGATGAGACACCGCTGGTGGGCTTTGCGTGATACGTTGCGTTCGCATGAGCTTGCTTACGGCCAACAGAAAAATTGAAAATAATTTATTTTGGATTTTTGGAAGTACAGCTTCCGATTTCTGTGGTGATCATCTGTACTTTTATTTGCTGTTAATGACTGAGTGAAACCACTCTTAAAAAATATTAAACAGGAGCTCAAGTTCAGATTCACATATTCGAAAGCGCCATCTATACTCTTGCTGTGTGAGAGGCGTCAGCGATATTTTTAGTTGGTATAATTTTGGCAATGTCTATGT
Organism: Typopeltis vanoorti; assembly: GCF_054136105.1. Taxonomy (NCBI): domain Eukaryota; kingdom Metazoa; phylum Arthropoda; class Arachnida; order Uropygi; family Thelyphonidae; genus Typopeltis; species Typopeltis vanoorti. The sequence goes on along the minus strand of NC_143555.1, from coordinate 69,669,299 downwards.
AGTATTCCTCAATTCTTCTTTCCTGACAAATGAGTGACATTCGTGATGGTAGAAGAATTAGTTATTTGGTCTTGTATTTCCCATTACAGTACATGGATGTGTTTCTGGCCAATTCGCGTTAATCGAAATCCACGTTTACGCGATGATATTATAACACTTCAGTGAGACAGTATGTTTATAAACTTCAATGTATCTAAATAAATACTTATAAAATATTATAACATCCTCAAACTAAAAATAACGATTACTGAAAATATACTAAAATAAATTAATTAAAAATTAAATAAAATAGCACCATGGAATTTCTTGCAAATGATTACGAACTGCATGAAGGAACGCAATTTTTGCAATATGTTTTTTATCTTCTTTGTAATAAATTATTTTATTTATTTGCTATCCCCTTAGTCTCCAAATGATAGAGAGGACTAAAACGGCCTCGCCTACTCCCATATAAGTGTGTGAATAAAGATGTTAGCTGAATTTTTTATTTTATTTTATTTTTATTTATTTTAGAGCAAAGGCTAGGAACGGTCCATTGTGTTCTTCCTGTATATGTTTCTCCATATTTTCGCAAGATGGCAGCATCGTACAGCACTTTGATAATTGCATATTTTACGAGGTAGAACATTTGGTGCAAGGGGTGTGCGGATGGTAATTTTAATTGAAGATTACTGACACGTGAAGTTAATTTAAATTGAAAGTAACGTTGGTAAAAGTATACCACGCTAACCTGCTTAATAGCCCCCTTCATGAAGCAAAACCAGTCGATCCAGTGTGTCGTGTGTTGGTGCCGTAACTGGCAGTGACGTCTTTCCGACGACCGACGTGCCTCCACGCGGAAGACTAAAAAGCTGACCTTCGAGGCCTGGCGATCCTCAGAGAGCTAGACCGTTTAAAGCCAATGAAACGAACAAAGAAATAAACAAACAGACAAAGAAAAAAACTACTCGTATCAAAGGCACAGTTATCCAGAATCTCGAAGGTCAGATGCACCTTCGAGATTCAGAGCTATACATTAATGTACACCCACCTTCAACATCTTAAAACAGAAAGGCCCACCCTGTTGTCCCCTCTAAAACACATAAGCCAGCCTGCACGCTATCTTAAAATACAATCTCATCGTTTCCTCAAAAAATGCACCCCCCCACGTCTAGAAGTCAACTCAAAAAACACACACACGAAACTAAATATACCGCAAGAACACAATAAAAATAATATTACAAATTCACTTCAAGAAACTTTACTAAGACAACGTATCTGAAATAAAATAACCAGAAGCAACTTCAATTAATATATATCTCATCACATCTTCTTTTTACCCTATTTTACCTTGTCGAGAGTTTATTAATCATCGGACTTCAAACCGTTCACAGGATAAGGTGGTCAGCCTTATGCCCCGGTGTATCCTATGTCCGTAGTGTTGAGTTCTCAAGGCCGGTTTGCCTGCTTTGCGGGATGAAAAATCCCAGGATAAACTGGGTAAAAAAACCCTACTGTCCACGCCCAAGACCGGCTAACTTAGCTATGACTGAGGAAGATCCTTCAGTTCCTCACGTCACCGACGGGAATCGAACCTAGGACTCCTTTCCCAGTCATATTTTATATATATATATAAACACACACACTCACACACGGTGGTAGTCTGAAAGGTTCTCGGCCTCGACCATACATAGCAACACTATCGGGAAGATTGTTTTTTTCTATGTTAGTACATCTGTCATAAGCATCCATGTGAAAGTGAAAGTCATTCTATCAAGCAATTTGTTTCATACAGCTGCCTGGAGCAAAAGTGTTGTCTGTATCCCTTGAAATGGATAAAATTGAGTATCGTACGGTTATAAAATTCTTTGTAGAAGAAGGTTTAACGCCTAAAGAAATTCATTTGAAGCCCATAAAAGTTTATGGGTACTCTTCTCCTTCGTTTTCGACAATTAAGAAATGGGCTGCCGAGTTTAAACGTGGCCTTACCAGCCTTGAAGATGATCCACGTAAAGGACGTCCAAAAAGTGTAACAACACCAAAAATCATTGATCAAGTGCACGATATGATATTGGATGACGGCGAGTCAAAGTGCGTGATGCTGAGATTATAGACATTTCAAAGAACGTGTAAGATATATTTTGCATGAAGAATTGCAAATGAAAAGCTTTGCGCAAGATGGGTGCCGCGCTTGCTCACAGCAGATCAAAAACACACTCGCATGAAAATCTCTGAACAGTGCTTGGAGCGTTTTAACAAGAATAAAACTGATTTTTTGCGTCGATTTATTACTATGGATGAGACTTGGATTCACCATTACACACCAGAATCCAAACAGCTGTCAAAACAGTGGACAGAAGCCGGTTGTTCAGCGCAAAGAAGACAAAGTAGGTTCCATCAGCAGGAAAGGTCATGGCGTTGGTGATTTGGGATGCTAAACGCATTTTGTTTATTAATTATCTTGAAAAGGGTAAAACAATAACCAGGGAATAGTATTCATTTTTAAACCAGACTAGACAAAAAAAATTATGAGAAAATACCCGGCTTAAATTTGCAGAAGAAAAAAATCATCTTTCATCAGGACAATGCACCTGCCCACAAAGAGGTTTTGGCAATGGGAAAATTAAGGATCTGCACTATGAATTGTTGGAACATCCACCCTACTCCCCAGATTTGGTTCCCTCTGACTTCTATCTCTTCCCAAAACTAAAAATCTTCCCCGCTGGTTATCGTTTTACTTCGAATCAAGAGGTGACTGCAGCTGTAGTGGGTATTTTGCAGATCTTACTGAGAACCACTACAGGGACGAGATAATGGCGCTGGAATAAATGTATTAGTCTTAAGGGAGATTATGTCGAAAAATAAAAATAATTTTTGAAATTATAAATTAGTTTTTTGATAGTTAGGCCGAGAACTACCGTCCATTTAGGTGATGCCTCAGTGCGTCTTCTATCGGTGACGTAGTTTTGTTGCATCTTCGCTGAGGAAAGCAGGTAGCATCGTATAGTTTTATCTAACATTTATTTTAATAGAAAAGGAAATAAACGTTAAACGTATTCAGTATAAATTTCATGAATTTATATCAATTTGAAATTTCTTGCTTAAAATTTCAGTTCAGTACCAGTGACATTTTTTAAATATTTTAAAAAGTCCTTATACACACACACACACACACACACACACACACACACACACACACACACACACACACACACACACACACACACACACACACACACACACACACACACACACACACACACACACACACACACATTCTTCTTAGTAATGTGATAAAGAAAAAGAAATTGGAAAAAAATATAACATTTCTGACGTTAGTAGATTATGTTAAAAAACAGTTGGCTGAACATCTTAATTACCCTCCTCTCCCCTTCCCTGGTGTTTCGTAGATTAGACGAAACATTTTCCACCTTTCATTCCTTCCATTAACTTTGATAAAGAATTTAAGAATAATCCATTGATTTAACTTCCGTTCGTCAACATGTTGAAAATAAGCAGATACTAAGCTCTTGTGAAAATTGCTATTAAGATGTGGCACTACATTTTATGGAGCTTTTAAGTTAAAAGTCGTGAAATGACTCCTCTTTCTGTACTGATATTTCTTATCGCGTATGAATAATCTGATCGCTAATCTACTGATGTCTTTTAGTTGCTTCCTTCTCGGTAGCTATGCTCGTAAAGCAATGTGCAAGGATTTCATTGCCATCCATCTTATCATCTATTATTTCTTTTATTGATCTAAATTGATTTACTGAAAAGTGTCACGTGATAAAGAAATTATTTGGTGATAGTCTACTGTACTATTCAACGAGAAAGACAACGGGAAACCACTTTGTTCTATAATAAATCCTAATAAAGTGAGTGGCATTGCTACCTGCGAAACCAGAAGGTTGGGGAGAAACACACACAGGTTGCAATATTATGTCATGTTACATGTTATGACTGCTTTAAAAATTTTATATCACAAGTAGAAGAAATATGTGCTCAAAGGTAAGAAAACAAATTTATTTAGTTTATAAAATTCGAAAGGAGTGTAATAAGTATGTTACTTTCCTTTGAAGTTTGTCGAAAGAAGCGTTCATTAATTTATCAAGAAATGAAATTATCTAAAAGAAGTATCAAAACGGATATCTAGAGCTGTAACAGTGTTGTTTCTTCCTTAAGTGCCTGATTAGTATTATTAACATTTAGGGTAAAAATCGGTTGCAAAATACGCAGAGATATATTCTGAAAAATAAACAGCATCATTGCTCAAACTGAAATTAAAGAAAATGAGAACCCCAAAAAAAGTTAAATGCGATCATTCCAGAATCTTCAAACGCTGTTATTAGATAGGCCATTTACTAAGAGTCGGGAATGTACCTTCATTTTTATACATTTCTGTACCGTTCAAAATTAATTTGTAACACGTATAATTCTAAGTCTAGATTATTTTAGATACACATCTTTTGTGAAAAATATATGCATCAAAATGAGAGAGAGAGAGAGAAAAAGTTTTATTAACTATAAACTGACCTGAGAAATAATATTCGAGAGAAGAGTAGTCTTCTCTGGAATACTCTGTACGTTTATCATTCCCCCCCCCCCCCATTTCATATTTTCATCTTTTTTCTTGGCTGGCTTAATAGAGAATGTAGTTCAACAGCGGTTTTTCCGATTAGTGTTGAATAAAAGTGATAAAAATATATGAATATCTGCATTGTAGTAGCGCTGTGTGTGTGATGAATGATGTAGACGGGAAAATTACGGGCTGCATTAAGTAAAAAAAAAAAAAAAAAGAGTTATGTTAAAACATATTCTTTGGAAGAAGATGTGTTTGTTTCTGTGGTCGGTATTGTGATGAGCCTTTTGCTGGATGTAGTTCAAATTTCGTTTTAAATAGAAGAAGCTTTTTTTTTGAAAAATATTACGCATTTGTTCTAGAAAAAGATGGAAAAGTTTTCCCTCCGCGAAACGCGCAAGCCAGTTCTTGCGATACCCGTCCGAAGCTTTAACAAAAAGCTTCAGACGGGTGTCGCAATTTCATCGCAGTTAAATTAAAAAAAGCAATTTTTTGGTCGTAAGAGGATGCTGGAAATATGAGTATTTCTTAACGCTCACTCTTGATATTATACGGATTAAATAAATCTATCAGGTTTAAACTGTTAAGAGATACTTCAATCATCATGCGTATCAAGGATTTAGGCCTAGCATGGCCTGTTCCGGCCTTAGAGGTCGTCATTGAATCGTTTAAGAGGACGTCCTGGTTTTCTTTTCCCTAATGGCTTGTACTTCAAGGCTTGTTTTGGTAATCTTTCTGTTTTCATTCTTTGAACGTGTTTCATCCATTTATGTTTATATTTTTTAATTTTTTCTATTACTGTTCTTGGTTAAATTCTTTCATAATTTCTTCGTTTCTTTTGTGATCAAATAGGGTATACTTTGCAGTTTTTCTCATAAACTTCATTTCTGCTGTTGTTAATCTCTCTCTTTGTCTTTTTGTTTTATTGTCCAGATTTCGCTTCCATACATTAAGACCGGTAGGGCTAATGTATTGTATACTTTTAGTCCGGTTTGGTTTAAATATAGAGTTAATTACACCTGTTATTTTTAAATATTTTGCAATTTTTAGGTTTATATCTTTTTCATTTTCATAAGTGATCATACATCCTAGGTAGTTAAATGAATTCACCTGTTCTAAGATCTTGTTATCTAATACTATTTTAGTTCTTGCTGGATCTTGTCCTTTAAAGGCCATAGTTTTTGATTTTTCCGTTGATATTATCATATCATAATCTTTGGATATCTCATTTAGATTTAAAATAGCTTTCTGTAAGTTATCTTCAGAATTTGTAATTCTGAAGATAACTTACTATTTTGTCGAAGACCAAAGAGGAGAGTGTTTAAGTTAACTGTAGGAGAAAGTTTAATTCCTTGATGTAAATTTTTATTCCATTTTATTATTATTTCATTTAAGTAGATATTAAAAAGAGTTGCGACATCCCTGTCGGACCCCTTGGTTTATCTCTCTCATATATGATAGCTCGTGATTTAATCTTATTTGTATTTGATTATTTTCATATATACTGATAGCTTTTAGGATATTATTTGGTATTTGTCTTTCTTTTAATATGTTAAATAAAATGCTTCTTTTAACTTTGTCAAATGCTTTTTCAAAGTCAATAAATGCAATATGTGTTTCTAAATTGTATTCTCTTCTTTTCTCTATTATTAATTTTAGACAAAAGGCTGGGTCTATACATGATCGTCCTTTTCTAAATCCATTCTGTACTTCTAGAATAAAGTTTTCGGAATATTTCATTAGTTTGTTATTTAAGATTCTGCTATATATTTGTAACAGGAATTTAGTATACTGATACCTCTATAGTTTTTAGGGGCATCTCTATTACCTTTCTTAAAGATAGGAATCACAATTGCTTTTTTTTTATTCTATTGGGGGGGGGGGGTACTAGTTGAGTAAATTTGATTTAAAAATAATAAGAATCTTTCTTTGAATCTTGTTCCTGCGTATTTATATAGTTCTGAACCTAACTTATCTTCTCCAGGTGATTTTCCGTTTCTTGTTTCTTTCAGGCTGATTTCTAATTCTTCTTCAGTTATTTCCTTTTCATTTTCGTTAATTGTTTGCCAGTTGTCTTTTTTGAAATATTTGTCTGTCCACAGTTCTGTGTAGTAATTTAGAAATTCTTCTAATTTCAATTCAGTGTTTAATTTTATGTTTTCTTTGGTATCTGCATTTAAGTGTTTCAAAATCTTATATACATTGGGTCTTATTTTATATAAATCATGTTCTAAATTAGAAACAAATTTATTCCATGATTCTCTATGTCTTTTTCTGACTTCTCTTTTAGCTATGGCTCTTATTCTTTTATATTCTATTTCATCTTCTAATCTTTTACTGCTTAACCATTTGTGATAGGCTTCTTTTTTCTTTTTGATTATTTCTTTGATTGTATCATCCGAGATCTTCAGTTTTTTTTTCTTTTATTGAATTTTTTGGTCTTTCCTAAGCTTTCATTTGCTGCTGCATTTAGTATCGTTTTTATATTAAGCCGTTCTATTTCTATTTCTTCATTTTGTTTTATTTTATCTAGATATTGGTTAATTCTTTGTTCATATAGCCATTGTACATTTATGTCATTCAATAGTCTAGTTTTATAAACAAATGTTTCAATTTTTCTTTCTGTTCTTGTTACGTGTAGCCATTTAGGTGGCAATCTTAATTTTATTTTAACAAGTAAGTGGTCACTGCTTATTTCATATCCTCTGTGAACTCTAACATTAGTGAAAATTTTGATGTCTTTTCATTTAATATGAAGTAATCTAATATTGATTTCCATCCTCTTGCTGCCCAAGTATATTTATGTATGTCTTTATGTTTATAGAAGGAATTCATTATTTTTAGATTATTATAAACTACAAAGTCAATCAATTTTTTACCATTTCTGTTTAGAGTGTGTTCCCCATGTATTCCCATATTATTATTAATTTTCGTGTTTCCAATTCTTGCATTTAAGTCTCCTGCTAAAATTATGTAATCATTTTTATTTATTTTATTATATATGTTTTGTAGCTGATTATAAAAATCGATATTATCCTGTTCTCTTCCTTCTTCTGGGGCATATAAACCAATTATTTTAAATATCCTCTATCTATTTTTATTCTAGCTTCTATTATTCTTTCATTCCATAATTTCTAATGTTTTAACTGTTTTGAAAGGGAGTTATGAATGCAAATCATGACTCCTGCTTGTGCTCTTTGGTCTCTGTCGACTCCACTGTATATCACATTAAAATATTCAGTTCTCATAGTTCCTTTTATTTTCTTTTTTTGTTTCAGTGATTACTGCTATTTTAAAATTTCTTTCATTTAATAAATGGTCTAATTCTATTTCTTTATATGCTATTCCTCTTACATTCCGGTTTGCTATGTGTATTATATTTTGTCGTTTCCATTTTTGTTTTACCTTTTCCATTCCAGGGTCGTTTCCCATAGATTCAATCCGATTATCTTTTTCTGTCAGCTCACAAGTAGGATTAGGTTCTCCATGTCAGGGGACTAGCCTGACGATGGAATAGTTCAGTGGTAGGGCTGCTACCTTAAGGCTTCTGAACTAGCCTTCCGAATTTAAACCCATACGAGGAATAGAGTATATTGAAGGGGAAAGAGTAGATTATAGAAGAATTATAGTAAGGTTTATAGAGAGGGCATAGTTGTAAGGCCAGAAATGAAAAGACCCCATGGCCCTCGAGTACTCTAATAGCATAAGGGTCATAAAATAAGAATAGTTGGCTGATAAGGCCTTATAGGAAAGATTAAAGCGGATCTTCCTCAACGTAGAAGAAGAAGAAGATAGATCCATCTAGGGGTCCATGGGAGTGCCGCTTCCCTTACAATCAAGATGATTTCCCCCTTATGGCCCTGTTGGTCCACGAGTCCTTATTCAGTATATTCGGACCACCCCACCATACACACACACACACACACACACACACACACACACACACACACACACGGTGGGCTCCCCTATCCGCCACCCAGGGGACGCGCTCTCTAGGGATTACAGGGTCCCCCGAGAGAGATACTTCAATAATAATATAAATATAGAAATGTTAGCAAAATATATTTATAAAATTGAAGTTAAATGTCTAAAAATATGCATCAGGTGCTTGTGGTGTAGTGGTTATCACATCCGCTTAACACGCGGAAGGTCCCAGGTTCAATCCCTGGCAGGCACAATGTGTTTAGCCTTTTTTTATTATTATTCTTTTTTTAAAGAACACGTAGAAAGAGAAATCATTAAAATTTATTTTTAAAAAATCACCTTTTTTCTTTATTTCTAAGAATTCCTGTAAATGTAATAACCAAGCTATATCTTCTAGTTATTCATGATATTATGCCGGACATTTTAAAGGAAGAGTTTGCTTAGAAACATAAGTTTGTTTTTCGGTAAACAGTGTGGGAGAATTACACATATGCCTATGTGATTCCCCCCCCCCCCTCCTCCTATAAGAAACACCACATTGGTTCTGATTGTGGGAGAACGCATCCCACGATGGGTTCTTCCATAATCAGATCTGTTCTGAAGAATCGTCTCTGTATTAATCCTGTAAAAAAAACCCTTCTGTAATTTGTATATCTCAATCATATCACTGCTTTTCTGTCTATCAACCAATTTCTGTAACGTACGAAAAAGATAAACCATTAAACGTTAAAGAATTTACGAGCGTATTATCAATTAAATAACTATTTTATCATTTTCCATGAAGACCGAAATTAGTTTTTCACTGTGAAAACATACAATTTCACGGTTCTGCTGAGTAACTTCACTGTACGATAACTTCGAATAAAGTGACGCACATGTCACCCTTGGATGCCGAAATTTAATTGCTTCCTGGAAATATTAATCCCGCCCGGTGAGTGTAATGTCACAATATTCATCCTACGTTTTGTTTATTAAGCAACAAATATGCAACCTTTCTGTGAATCGTGAGTTTCATAGAAAGTTAGCACAGTGAATATTATGTTTAATACCTTGGTGTCATATGATAAAATATATTACTTTTAATATATATAACATTATTACTGCGCTATGAATTCATTTTTAATCGTTTAAATTATGAAGAGTAACTTATATTTTTATAGTGGTTAATAAGAATTATTTTATCCCTGACTAGTTTATTCGCTGCAAATTCATTCTGCGATGCCATTTTACATTTATTTTCTTCGTAACAATAATTGTCAAATTTTTATTAATATTTTATAAACTTTTAATATTTTTTACCGATATATGTTGAGCTTAATTTTTGCTGCTGATTTTAGGATATGCATGTGGCTTTTATTGCAATAGGTGAAGTTGAAATTCGGTTTTACGTTTTTTTATTATTTTTATTTTTATTTTTATTTATTTATTTATTTATTTTTGTTGTTTAGGTTTATTGAATTTGGCAGAGTGTGAATTCCATTCTTTCCTCTTTATTTATTATGAATATAAACTTGTATTTTATTTAAACAGATTTAAATATTCTGTTTTAGACAGATTTTTTTTTTAATACAGTTTCTTAAACTGAAAGTCAGGTAGCTGAAAATTTAATTCCAGTTAGCGTGCCAGGATCAAATTAAGCTGTAATTCATAAATCAATAAAGAGGAAAGTGTCAAAAGTTTCTCATGTTCGACCTTCTACAGAGATGTGATGTGGGATAAGGGGGAAAAAACGAGTTCCAAGAATTCGTATATTTATAGAATCACTATGTGGAGGAAGGGGGAAGGGAGTTGCATGATATTATTTAATTTATTTATTTTGCAGTCTATGCTATGTATTGCTTTGGATGCCAGGATTCCCTCTCATTATACATTCCATTATTAAGAAAGAAAAGAATGAATGTTTCGATAGCTTTGATAATTTTAGTTTTATGTATTTTCCACTAGATGGAGCCACAACATAATGAAAATGTTCGCACGTTGATTGCTTTCAACTTGATAACGTAACACAGCGGTTGTGCATAACAATTAATGTTCTCACTTAAACTGAAAACACGTTAGATAAAGTTGCTGGTCATTACGAAATAGTTATGTACGAGTTAAAATCTACAGAATAGGAATTTTCAAAATCTGATATTTTAGTGAACAGAGATTATTATTATTATTATTATTATTATTATTATTATTATTATTATTATTATTATTAACATTTGACCTCCATGGAGTCAGAGACTCATCGTGGGAGGTACTCACTATTGCATACAATGCTCATCCAACCGCTTCTTAAACTGATTCAATGGGTTCACATCCGCAACACACTCAGGCAGCGCATTCCACTCACCAACCACCCTCCATGCAAAGAACCTGCTTCTCACACCTACCCTATACAGTTTCCAGCAATGGCCTCTTGTTCAACTCCCCTCTCCCATTCTTTTAAAAATCTCTTCCATGTCTACCTGATAACAACCCCTGACCAGCTTATATGTCTCAATCATATCCCCCCCCCTCCTCCTATTCACGAGGCTCTGCAACTTGCATTCTCTCAATCTGTCCTCGTACTCAACATTCCAAAGACCACTGACCACCTTTGTGAATCTTCTCTGTACCCTTTCCAACATATCCTCGTCACCATGAAAATCCTGCGACCAAATGTGTGCACAATAATCCATATGAGGCCTTAATCAAGGCCTTATACAATGGAATCATAACCTCTCTATTTTTGCATGTCAGTGTTCTCTGCATCACTGCCATTATTCGATGTGATGTCTTCACAAGTTTTGCAATGTGGTCCCCTGGATTTCAAGTCCTTGTCCATCATCCCTAGATCCCTTATCTCCTCTACTTCTGTTAAAGTTTCCCCATCAAGTATATATGTATACTTCGCATCCCATCGTTGTTTACCAAATCTCACAACCTTACACTTGGTAATATTGAACTGATATTTTACTTACCTGTCCATTCATGCAATCTAGTGAAGTCCTCTTATAAGGCATTGACAGCAGCCTGACTGTGCATTGTTCTCCCCAGTTTTGCATCATCCGCAAACAGCTGGATATCACTAGTTAAACCCAACCCAATATCATTAACATACAAATTGAACAACAATGTTCAATTTGTATGTTAATGCCCCAAAACTGACCCCTGCGGCACACTACTGGTGGCATTTCTCTTTCGAGATACTGCACCCCCATATACAACTTTCTGATACTTATCCGACAGCCTGTCACTGATCCAACACAGAAGTCTGTTATCCATCCCATCTGTTTCAATTTATTTAAGAGCTTGTCATGTGGCAGTCTTTCAAAAGCCTTTGCAAAATCCAAGTACACCACTGCATATGCATCTCCTCTGTCCAAGATATTTGTCACCTTGTTATAGTACATAAGTAAGTTAGTGAAACATGAGCTCCTCTTAACAAACCCTTGCTGATAACCACAGTGAATACTGCTGTTATCAACCCATTTCTGTATCCTACTTCTCACCAATCTCTCCAGGACCTTCAACACAACTCCAGATATACAGACCGGCCTATAATTTGAAGCTACAACCTTATCACCGCCTTTATGCAGTGGAACAATTTTACCCTCTCCCTTGGAACCTGTGCTGTTGCAAAACTCTTATAAAATAGGCATGTCAATGCTACTGCCAGTTCCCTGGAATATTCCCTTAAGATGTGTGGTGATATTTCATCAAATCCTATCGCCATCAAATTAGGCTGTAATTCATAAATCAATGAACAGAAAAGTGTTGAAAGTTTCTCATGTTCGACCTTCGACAGAGATGTGGTGCGGGATAAGGAAAAAAAATTAATTCGTATATTTATAGAATCAGTAATCATTATTATTATTATTATTATTATTATTATTATTATTATATGAGGAACTTCATAGAGTCTTGCCATCGGGGGCAGCCCTAAACATTATGCCAAGCTGTATCCAAAATTCGCACAATATAACTATCATATTTTGCTTTGAACTTAATGACAGTATGATACACTGAAAACAGACTCTGGCAACTTAGTTCACTCATTTATCACTTTCAAGCAAAAAAAAAAAAACTATTCCTCGCACCCTTGCTAACCGTACTCTTGCTTGATTTCCAAGGATGCGTACTCCCACAACCAGACCTGTTCTGAAAATTCTTCTCTATATTAATCCTGTAAAAATCCCTTCAGTGATTTGTATGTCTCAATCATATCACTCCTTTTCTGCTGTCAACCAATTTCTGTAACGCACACATCTTCAATCTATCCTTTTAAGGTGCATTCCATAGACCTACCACCACTAGATTCTGCATCCTCTCCACCTCTTCCTCATCCTCAAAAAATCCAAGTGAAGAGATCTGTACACCGTAGTCAAGGTAGGTTCTTACCAAGGTATAATAACCTGATTATCTTTGATCGTCTAGATGTTCTTCATTAATCAAGTAATCCGAGTGAAATAGCTAGAGTAAAATAAATAAATTAAAAAAAAATGCAGCATACGAAGATGGGTGGGGGGTTCCGATGTTTACCTAGAACAAAAATGGTATTAAAGCAACTGATATAACCACAAGAAAGAACATACTAGTATTAGAGTTATGAAGGTGACGTTTCTTATATTCATATATCCTCGTATGTTTTTAGTTGCTTTAATATCATTTTTGTTCTAGGTGTTAATCAGAACTTTCCAGACCTCTCCCTCGTATAAATGGTATCCAGATAGTTGTTAAGGTGGTTGTGAAAGTATCTTTGAATGGTATCTGACTGCTAGTATATGGTACTCGGTCGGCCAACAAGTGGACAGTGTCTCTGCTCACCAACCAACAGGTCTTTGTTTTGAATTCCACCTCCCAGTACGATATTTGTGAATGTTTGGGTGGGAGATACATTTCATCTCCTAGTGTGAGATTATCCCCCCTTAGAGGAGGATAATCTCACATTGAAATGTCTTGTGGCGGGGAGGTCCGTGTTTGGTCTCTGGAGAAGGTTTCCAGATTATTTAACCTTAGCCCACCCGCTGTATTAATGTGCAGTAGACCAACCTTTCGAATCCATTCTGAAATCCAAAATGACATTCATAAGAACTTTTCAACCGAAAATAATTAGCCGCTTACCCACAAAACAGACAGATCGAGTAGAGATCATCACGTGCTACCAACTTACGTGTAGTCTTACTTATTATATAGTCATTCATTAATGTCATATTGAACTTCTACAAAATAAAGTAAAAAAATACATTTTGTTTCACTGATAAGGCAGTGAAACGAGAAATGTTTGTATTTTTATCTGTCGAAGCTGATATGCTGTATTTATATGTCGAGGGAAAGGTCTTCAGCAAAAACAGTCAAGATGGTAATCCTTTTTGATTACATTTCCACCATATTTACACATTTTTTTTTTCTTCTTCTAAGTTTCCCAGTGGATCAAGACTCTGCCATCTCCTTATAAAATGTCGTAAAAATTCCCTACATTGTGTATGTTAGGCTTTGAAATTGGCTACAGATTTTTAAAAAGTTATAAAACAGGAACATTTTACAACTGCTTAAAACAACAAGTGATGAAAGCAAAGTTCGCTAATATATTTCAGCACGTGTCACGGAAATGCTCGCTATTTGCGTATGAATAGAAAAAAAAAAAAGCTTGAACGATCTGTGGTTTCTAAGATCAGAGTCCTGTTATTTTCTGAATGCCGGTGCAACATGAAAATAGTGTATCCTTGTGATGACTTAGAAGCATGACTTTTTGAACCGAGCTGTTGACCTTCTTCTTTCGCCAAATGAAAAGGTCTATAGTTCGAATTCCGTATGTCTTGAAGAACTTTTTCTAGAGTTAATCATCCCTTTGTTATTTCATTATATTAAACTGTTTCGGAGTTCCGATTGAAGATTGGAACTTCCATGTTACATTTTACATGTTCGAAGCATTGTTCTCACTGAACAAATTATGCGAAGTATGGGACTGTGAATTACCATACGCATTTGACAGACACTGAACTTATTGCACTCTGTTTGAGTTATAAAAAAATTTGGTTTTCTCTTTTTTTCAACAGTTTTGTAAATATATCTTAATCGATACTTTTTTAAGTTAGTTTTGGATTTGAATATGACTATTGCATCTACACAATAGCTCATTGATATTACGCCGCATAAATTATGACAAGTAACAATTGTAAGGAATAATAACCGCGAGTTATAAGCATTCATTACTTGTAAATGTGGGCATTAACTAATTATGACTGGTATTTAATATCCATATAAAGTTACTACTTGGAGAGAATAAAAAAAAAAAAAAAACTTGATCCAATTACTGGAAAGATTAGTTGTCATTGTTCTGTGATATCATGTCACTAGTTTCACCTCACGTCTCCAAGTTACTTAAGTAACTTAAAGCGGTTCTGTTTGCAATTCTGTTAACTTCGGAAAGAGAAATTAGGAGAAAGATAAATCACTTGCTTCTTTTTGGCTTTATGATAAAGTTAGAACATGATATCACTCTTTAGCAATTGCTGTTCATAATTTTTTTCATGGGCAGCGATTAACGAATAAAAAGAATTTTGTGATAAGCATTCATCCGAGAAGAGGGATTTGTACCAGAGAAAATCAGCTGGATTATTATCAGAATATCTTCTTTTTTTTCTTTCATTTTTTGATTTATTTTATTTTATTTTACATTCTGACCCTAGTAGTTTTAAGAAAAAAATTCCCCAACGCAAGGCATTTTTTTTCTTTTCATTTGTGTAGCAATAACGTCAAGATCATTGACGATTGCAATAGAAATTCGACAAGGAAAAGTAGCTCGTTGTGCAGAAAGAATATCTCTAGATCGTGTTGAATAGACTTAAGCGTTGTACCTTTCTCTCTATAAGAAATTCCCTCTGTTCATATTTCATATCTCCCCCCCCCCCTTCTGGATCTTCTTCGATTGTACCCACCATCTTTACATTTTTTACAGTACACGAGAGGTCTGATACGGAAGAGTCAGGCGTCTCCCCATTTCATGATATTACAATTTGTTACTAGTAGATTGCACGTGGCTACGCAAAGCTCCTTCCTTTAGAATTTTTTAAAGATATTTGTATTTGATCCATTCTCGACTTTTTTTATACAGCCAGGCTACTATGACAGCACTACACGATTGAGTTTGTATTAGTATTAATCTCCTATCAACAATTTTTCTCCAAATCAGTCTATTACTTGTTAGCAACTAAGGTAAAAAAACACTCCTTCCCAGTTTCCTTTAGGCTCCCATAATTTTATCTCTCGCTCGTCAGTTATTTTCCAAACCTTGCTTATCTGTTGCCAGTGCATGTGCAATTCACCTCCCTAACAGCAAATAGAAATTAGCATTTATGACGCATTTTTCCACATTGTGATACTCATAAGACTACGCACTTATCAGCTTTGATGCAACAAGTATATCAATTAACGAATAATTCATGCATACCCCTTTTTTTTATCAAGTGTTCAGAGAGTTGGTCTGCTCAACGCTAAAATTCCGAACTTAACTGTGTGGTTATTTTCGTTTTATGGATGAGGCCAGATATCAGAATTCCATACATTGAACTTACATTTGCGAAACGGTTTTATTATTATTATTATTTATTTATTTATTACACAGATGCTTGATACTTAAATATCGACATGGCAGCTTATATGCGAGTTTTTACTAGGCTTCCGATAAGGTTCGGTAGAACTCTTTAAACTCATAATAATAATAATAATAATAATAATAATAATAATAATAATAATAATAACAATAATAATAATAAATACTTGTCCCTAGCAGAACACAAGTCTTGTATGGCAATACTGATAGCTCTTCAAACAAAATTAAGAGAATATAGTGTGTGTGTGTGTGTAGTAGTCGAAATTTTCGTTTCACGGTGCAGACCTGCGCATGTCTTGCTTGGTTAGAGAATATCGATTTTTTTCCCTACTTCTGTTTTTTTTTTGTACTTCAAACAAGACATATTTTACAAATAAAGTTAATTTCAAGACTTTTTTTAAAAAAGGTCACAACATTTAGAATTGTGTGAATTAATAATAATATTCCTCTTCTTCTATAGATTTCTTCTTGCGCTTGAAGATCTATCAGCTTGATACAAATTTCTCCTGCAACCAAATGCTGTTGTTATGTTTAAGGCAGTGCGCTTTCCTTCGTTTTATTTAGAAGAGAGAGAGAGGGGACTTAAATGCTTCCTTTTAAGTGCACTTCGCAAGATACTTAGAACCGATTCATTTTGTTAGTTTGTACGCATATATTCTTATATGAATACAAGAACTCTGCTCTGTCTGGTTAGAATTTAATGAAATTTGATATTTTGGATCTGATTTAAAATTTGCTCAGTCGTCTCACTCTGATTTTGGTTTTAATCGCAAAACAATACAAAATTTACATGTTACAAATGACAAAAATAAATCTACAGAAAGCGCGTAAAAACGATTTTAGATTTAATTGTTCCGATAATAAATAATGTCATTACTATTATTGAAACGCGTATTTTTATGATTGTCTTCGACCAATTTCTAAACTTTATTTATTTATTTTTTTGTTTATATCACATTCTCGAATTTGCTGTTCAAGGTAATAAGTTCATATCTCCTTTAAACAGAAATATTGTATTTTGAATGACCAAAGAATGTCTTTTTCCCGAAACGATCGTAGTCAATCATAAAGATGTGCGTTTCGCAGTATCATTATTGTATAGTTCTTGAATCGTTCAACGAAGGCCTGTTTTAATTAATATGGTGCTTAATACAAGTCCATTATATCGGTTTGGTGTTCGATTTTTTCCTCACTTCCTTCAGAACGTATATCGCTTCCTTTAAAACAGTGTTTCTCATAGTTTTCTGGCCTTTGTCCGCCTGAACAAAGTATATAACTCAGCTGTCCAATAATCCCCATACCCAGCTCCTTTATCGATAGGCCATATTTTATCATCAGAAGTGAGCTTTCAAATGTCGCCCTAAGTTCAAAACTGTGGAGTAGTTAAATAATAAACGCGACCTTAATATTTTCAGTGGAAAATGTACTTGGAGCAAAATTAGAATACGATTTCTTGCGCATCGTGCAGACCCTGTAGCTGTCTTATGCACTGGCATCCTCCCAAAGAAAAAGGAAAAAAAAACCCACTAAAAACACTAAAATACGAAAGTTTTCCAAAAAATCTTTACTTAATTAAAATTCTTTTTTTTTTTTAATTTATGTTGTGTCGTGCCTTCTATTTCTATACTTCTTATGAAGTAGCGATCACTGCAGATGCTCAGTCATAGGTCGTATGCGATGCGTAGTGTGTATTGTCAAATCGTCTACTCAACTCGCCCCCCAAAGAGATTAAATCCTGAGTTCAGATAAGTTCATAAGACCAGTGCGCCACTGGTCTTATTATTATTATTATTATTACGGGCGACTCTAGGGAGTCCTTAGACTAATCGAGGGAGGCCCTAAACATCATGTCCACACAACTATACGACATTCACACAATATCTATCATACTTGTCTTGAACTTACTCACCGTTATAGCACCCACAACAGACTCTGGCAGCTTATTCCACTCATTTACCACTCTAAAAGTAAAGAACCCAGCTCTAACATCTCTGCTGACCACACTCTTGCCCAGCTTCCATAGGTGTCCCCTAGTCCTCCCACCACCACCAGTCCTGATCTCAAAAATATCTTCTGAATTAATCCTATAAAAACCCTTTAGCAATTTGAATGTCTCAATCACATCTCCCCTTTTCCGCCTATCAACCAATTTCGGCAACCCACAAATCTTCAACCTATTCTCATAAGGTTCATTTCACAGACCTGCTATCATCTTGGTCTCTCGCCTCTGGATCCTCTCCACCTCCTCCCCATCAAAAAAAAAAAAAAAAAACTAAACACACTGTGCCTGCCAGGGATTGAACCTGGTACCTTCCGCGTGTTAAGCGGATGTGATAACCACTACACCACAAGCACCTGATGTATTATGTATCGCTATACACTCGTTTGGTGAGAATATACAACATGTGGCAAAAATATTATGCATATTTTATTGAAATTAAACGAATTACGTAAAATAACTTTTTAATTAATAGGATGTTTAATATAACATATTCTAAATTGTTTCTGAAAAACGTATACCATAACTAAAGTAAAACTATAATAACAGCATCTCAGATATATGTTTTTTTCTCTATGGATTGTGCTTTCAGAGCAGTTTACAATCCTGCTGTTTATTACCTTTGAACAAAATCGACTTTGAGGACACATTCGCTGGCTTGTTTCAACCCGACTGATTGGTGTAATTCAGTATGAGATAATAATTTCAAGCAGTGAGGCGAGATTGATTTAGATGTCATGCAAATCGATTTTACAGCAAGGTGTGTCTTGTGTCATAGTTCAGTTTTCCCGTGTGATTTATCTTTCGCATTAATGATGCCCGGAGGCGGCAGAAGTAGTGAGCAAATGAGGAATTTTCTATAGATGCTGCCGATTTGCAAACTACATAAATTCAAATAATCTCAAACAGGAAACGATTTACTAAATTTTTTTTCTTTAGATGCTCAAAACGTTTGCACTGTCTGATAATGTCTGTTGAAACAGAATCTAAGAATAAGGCATGTCTGCTTACACATACTTTTCAAACCTCCATCTTTTTTTATGTCGTTATAGTAGAAGTATACTGAAATGATATCCCATAATTAAGAAAGAAAGGGATTTTTTTTTTCGTTTTCTGCGGATTTATTCTATCTTATGCATTTTCCACAAAATGTATTGGAAAATACAGATATTTCTCTATCATGTTTTGCTTCTTTAGTAACAGATGGCAGCACAATTGATATTTATTTATCCT
>NC_143555.1:61007500-61010000 GCF_054136105.1 Typopeltis vanoorti | reverse complement strand
CAAGGGGCCGAATCCTGCTGCCAGACATACGGCCTACCATTGGCTACCCTTGTTATCCAGGGCTTGACTACAGTTAGCAACTCCACGAACAAAGCCCGAATTCCAATGCCAGGGTTCTTCAACACCTGTTCCTGCAGATTTGCGAGGAATTCTGCTGTACGAACGCAATCAGATCGTCTGCTAGGGATCTTTCTTCTTGCTACATCCTCGTAGTCACCATTGCAAGTCTCTAGTTCATGCCTGATTGTTTTTACTGTATTCAGGGAGCATTGGGCAGCAGTCGTAATATCCTTATTTTGATGGCGGGCACGAATCATCATGATACAAGTTATTCTCTTCCATGATTCAGGTGGGTTCCAGCTATCCATCCTTTCTGACATCTTGTATATGAATGAAGAAGGGTCCAAACTTTTAAATGAAGAGAAGTGTGTGTTAATACATGTAACTTACGGAAAAATATAATTAATTATAAATATGTCAAATTTATCCCGAACACCCTGTATATACATACATATATATACATATACATATATATGTATATATATGTATATGTATATATATATATATGTATATATGTATATACATATATATATACAGGGTGTTCGGGATAAATTTGACAGTTTCGTAAGGAAAAAGAAAATCTTCTTTGTATCTATTAAATTTAATGAATTGACAAAAAAACATTACAGGCAGAGTTAATTACAATACTATCAACAAGATTTACTCAAAATAACCACCATTAGCATCGATCACAGCTTCAATTCTGCTTCGGAACCTCGAACAAGCTGATGCTACAGTCTCCCTGGGAAGGGCCGCAAAAACTGTTTTAATTTTATCCATTAACTGGGCTTTTGTATTACTGGAAGTGCGATTGGTGTCTTTTTCAACTGCGCCCCATACAAAATAATCCATGGGGTTAAGGTCTGGGGAGTTTGGAGGCCAAACATTTGGACTGGTGAAGTCGTAGAAATTTTCAGACAACCATTTTTGACTTTTCCCAGAGGTGTGGCAAGGGGCCGAATCCTGCTGCCAGACATACGGCCTACCATTGGCTACCCTTGTTATCCAGGGCTTGACTACAGTTAGCAACTCCACGAACAAAGCCCGAATTCCAATGCCAGGGTTCTTCAACACCTGTTCTTGCAGATTTGCGAGGAATTCTGCTGTACGAACGCAATCAGATCGTCTGCTAGGGATCTTTCTTCTTGCTACATCCTCGTAGTCACCATTGCAAGTCTCTAGTTCATGCCTGATTGTTTTTACTGTATTCAGGGAGCATTGGGCAGCAGTCGTAATATCCTTATTTTGATGGCGGGCACGAATCATCATGATACAAGTTATTCTCTTCCATGATTCAGGTGGGTTCCAGCTATCCATCCTTTCTGACATCTTGTATATGAATGAAGAAGGGTCCAAACTTTTAAATGAAGAGAAGTGTGTGTTAATACATGTAACTTACGGAAAAATATAATTAATTATAAATATGTCAAATTTATCCCGAACACCCTGTATATACATACATATATATACATATACATATATATACACACACACATATATATATATATATATATACATATATATACATATATATACAGGGTGTTCGGGATAAATTTGACAGTTTCGTAAGGAAAAAGAAAATCTTCTTTGTATCTATTAAATTTAATGAATTGACAAAAAAACATTACAGGCAGAGTTAATTACAATACTATCAACAAGATTTACTCAAAATAACCACCATTAGCATCGATCACAGCTTCAATTCTGCTTCGGAACCTCGAACAAGCTGATGCTACAGTCTCCCTGGGAAGGGCCGCAAAAACTGTTTTAATTTTATCCATTAACTGGGCTTTTGTATTACTGGAAGTGCGATTGGTGTCTTTTTCAACTGCGCCCCATACAAAATAATCCATGGGGTTAAGGTCTGGGGAGTTTGGAGGCCAAACATTTGGACTGGTGAAGTCGTAGAAATTTTCAGACAACCATTTTTGACTTTTCCCAGAGGTGTAGCAAGGGGCCGAATCCTGCTGCCATACATACGGCCTACCATTGGCTACCCTTGTTATCCAGGGCTTGACTACAGTTAGCAACTCCACGAACAAAGCCCGAATTCCAATGCCAGGGTTCTTCAACACCTGTTCCTGCAGATTTGCGAGGAATTCTGCTGTACGAACGCAATCAGATCGTCTGCTAGGGATCTTTCTTCTTGCTACATCCTCGTAGTCACCATTGCAAGTCTCTAGTTCATGCCTGATTGTTTTTACTGTATTCAGGGAGCATTGGGCAGCAGTCGTAATATCCTTATTTTGATGGCGGGCACGAATCATCATGATACAAGTTATTCTCTTCCATGATTCAGGTGGGTTCCAGCTATCCATCCTTTCTGACATCTTGTATATGAATGAAGAAGGGTCCAAACTTTTAAATGAAGAGAAGTGTGTGTTAATACATGTAACTTACGGAAAAATATAATTAATTATAAATATGTCAAATTTATCCC